>NC_036863.1:33827475-33877772 GCF_002910315.2 Salvelinus sp. IW2-2015 | reverse complement strand
CCCATCTCTCCTCCCTCTCTCTGCATTAACATGACTCCATTCCAAATTTACATGACAAATCTGCTCATGACAAAACACAACTACATGCACGTTTCCATTTGCAGGTTTTGCTGCAAGCGCACGTGTGTGCGCGCTCATTTTCGGATGCTGGTTGCTAGAGAAATGTCAGATTGTGTGTGTTACAGTCTGTGTTACAGTAAATGTGGAAAATGTATCATGTGTTTTTTTATTTTTTTTATAGAAAAATAGGAAAATAACAGATGTATCCATTTCGCAGTAAATCTATAGTTTTTACTATAATTGTTTACTATAACATATCAAGTTGATGATTCCCAGTTTTCCACATTGGCAGTAAGTCTATAGTTTCCTATTTTTAAGTGTCACAGTTGAATGTGTCCATTCACAATGATGGTCCATCCATTCAGCAGTAGCCATGGCAACAACAAACAAAAAACATTATATCCCCATAGACTCCCTGGTTCACCAAAGCTGTATGAAGAGGACATACACACATCTTGATATACTAATTTCATTCACTGATGGACATCTGTCTCCTGTTTGTATGGTGGCTGGATAGTAACTACTTGCACAAATATCTCAGTGGGCCTATGTCCCTCCACCCTCCCTCTCCCTCTSCTGTGGAATCTTAATGAACCCAGGCCCAGCCCGGTGGCACACAGGCCCTGCGTCTGCCTGTCAAGGTGACTGCAATGCTTGCTGGGGCCGCGGGCTGCCCTGACAGCTTTAGGAGAGCGCCCAGGATTTGTAGCCAGGGACATAACCATTAATGGTAATAAAGAAAGTAAATGATGGCCGAAGAGGTGAGAGCTGAGAGTGAGCAACGAGCGCCTCTCTGTGTTTTACTGAGCTGTGTCCCCTGCGCGGCCGCCCGCCCTTGTGTGTGTGTGTGTGTGGCGGGAGAGGGGAGGTTAATGGGTCCGGCAGGTCACAGGAGCAGTTTGGACGCCAAAATGAGTTCAGTGGCCTCCATGCCATCCTTCATTAGCCTCTCACACCAGGAGAGACGCACAATAAACCAATATACACACACTCATACAGGCAGTCTCGTACACGTGCTATTCAGTGTGTGTGTGTGTGTGTGTGTGTGTGTGTGTGTGTGTGTGTGTGTGTGTGTGTGTGAGAGAGAGAATGTGTGTGTGTGAGAGAGCGCGTGTGTGTGAGAGAGAGGGAGCGTGCATGTGTGTGCGCGCTTGTCTTTCTATGTGTGTGGGGGCTCATAAACAGGCTGTGAGGCAGTGTGCAGTGCAGGCGGGCAGCTCTTTGTCATGGCTCCTGTCGATAGTGTGGGTGGATAGAGTGTCAGCGAGGACAAATCTCCGGTATTAATTCACTCTGGAGGTTACCAATAACGCGGCCGCCTGGGAGAACGCCAGGTGCCCGTGGCGCCCAGTGAACGCCGTGATAGTGATCCCTGGCCACCGATCGACAGTATTGACGAGGCCATGGTGCGGTGAGGAGCAGCAGGGTCCCTGTCACCTGGGGGATAGGTCTGTGTCTGTGTGGGGGATCCTATTGATCCACAGCCCCGGGGACACCACCCTCCATCCCCAGCCTCAGCGGGTTTAGATCGTCCCTGTAGGGAGAAGAATGGGTGTCACAACATAAAATAGCCATTACCTACCCATGCCTAATGTGTAAATATTGTTGGTGGTCTCTCAGCTTGTAGTTTGTAGGGAAATTGGCTAACATGGTTTGGTTTGACACATGACTATGGAAGAAATCACGAATGGTAAACAGAATGTGACATCAACCCCATCTTATTTCTCGTAGGTGCTGGGTAGAGAGGTGTACACCTCCAACAACCAGCTGGGTGGGATTCAGATCATGCACAACAACGGTGTGACCCACAGCACTGTGTGTGATGACTTTGAGGGAGTCCACATGCTGCTGCACTGGCTCTCCTACATGCCCAAGGTAACCATCTGCTCTTATCAGCATTTAACCCATTGTCCATCCATTTAGGCTCGTCTAATGCACATGTACCTTTACYCTGTCAGCTTTTCAGTGAAGCTGGGTTAAATTCATAGTTGATGTTTACACCCCCTTCTCCCCCAGGACCGATCTAGTCCTGTGCCCATCATCAATGCCAAGGACCCCATAGACCGGCTGGTGGAGTTTATTCCCACCAAGGCCCCCTATGACCCCCGCTGGATGCTGGCAGGACGCCCCAGCCAGAGTGAGTACCCTCCTTCCTTCCTCTCTGAGATGAACATTTACAGCACTACACAAACCACAACTACTTTTCCCTTGCCACACTCATCACTTCAATCGCTGTGCAATAAAGGATCTTCATAATTCTCTCCTATCATCATAATAATCACTCACTTGTAGTCGTATTCATCCCCTCCTCCAGTCACACTAGTGCTGAAACGGCAGCTCTTCACACTTTAGTCTGAGTGTCATTTAAAGGTTGGCCTGCGATTTGTGCTATGATCATTTCAGGCAGATCTCCCAGAGGTCAGGGGTTAAACTAATTCCTGTTTGTTAGAGAGGGTTATAGGCTCTCCAGACAATGTGAGAGACACGGTGAACCCTGGGCAGCATTCTAGCTGGGTGGATGAAGAGAGAGATAGCAGGGGAATGGATGGCTCATGTTATACATGCAGGGTCAGGCCTGAGCAGATTCCATATCAGTGTAATTACAACTTTGGGCAGGGGGAGAGATTGGGGCCGGCAGGGCGTGCGGTGTGGGGGGGAGACCGGTCTTTAGTTGTGATGAGTGGGGAGGCTTAATTGAATGGTAACCTCTTAGACTAGCCCTGTCTCGCTCACTCTGCCAGGAGCAGGAGAGCTGAGCTAGGCTCTTTACAGCCTCATCCGTCATGGGACCTGACAAGATTAGAGATTTCTGTTTAAAAATAAAAAACACTGTTTTTGCTTTCATGGATATGACAGGAGTAGAATCTGGAGGGGGAAAACTTTTTTCTGCCACGTAACGGAATGTTTTATTTCTTATTTACAAATGTTTACTTTGTAATAATAAATTATTTAAGCTCCATCTCCTCTCTCTCTCTCTCTCTCTCTCTCGCTCTCTCTCTCTCTCTCTGCAGCTCCAAAGGGCCCGTGGCAGAGTGGGTTCTTTGACCATGGCTCGTTCTCAGAGATCATGCAGCCGTGGGCTCAAAGTGTGGTGGTGGGCAGAGCCAGGTAAGGAACCACATCACTCCACTGTTTTTAAGCAATATAGACACACTATTGTCCTTTGATAAACATACCACGGGCCTCAGGTATAACTGGTACGTAAATGTCACACTGAATATTTGCATGCACCATTTTTGAAAATAAATCTTGCGTATAGAAATATTGAGATATATAAACTTGGCGCACGCCGTACATACGTGTGATTCCCATTATAAATCAGATCTGTCATAAAACTGCATGCGTGAATGAGCGTTATAACTCCGCCATGCACATTTTATGGTGACAATAATGCCCTTTATTTGCTGTATAATTTGGAACTATTGGCATTAAACCACTTCAGTTAAAAATATATATAATTTGATCACATTTCTGTAGAGGTGTGGGCAGAATGTTTGAATCTTTTACAGTGACTTTTTCAAACTAAACATACATGCTACCTATAGCGAGTGCCAAGCACTTGATTAATTGTATGTTCTAAACTATTTAGCCCTGCAACTCCCCAATGGGCTCGGGAGAGGCGAAGGTCGAGTCACGCGTCCTTCAAAACATGACCCGCCAAACCGCGCTACTTAACACCCGTCTGCTTAACCCGGAAGCTGCACCAATGTGTCGGAGGGAACTCCGTTCAACTGACAACCGAAGTCAGCCTGCAGGCGCCCGGCCTGCTACAAGGAGTCGCTAGAGCGTGATGAGCCAAGTAAAGCTCCCCCGGCCAAACACTCCCCTAACCCGGACGACGCTGGGCCAATTGTGCGCCGCCCTATGGGACTGCCGGTTATGACACAGCCCAGGTCTGTAGGGATGCCTCAAGCACTGCGAAGCAGTGCCTTAGACCGCTGCGCCACTCGAGAGGCCCCTTTGGCAGTAACTTATGCTGTATTTGACGGACTGTGACAGCTTCTGAAATACAAAAGACTATGTCAAACTATGTCTAGGCTACTCATAAAATGTACAGTAGGTTACCAACAGTAGTAGCATGGAATGGCATACAGCAAAACCTGAAATACATAGCCTATCTGTTAACTTGGCTACTAGGCCCAATTTAGATGAGAGATACATATGGGATAGTTTGTTGTATGGCTACTTCAAGATTTGAACCCATCACGGCCAGAAAAGGTGAGGAATTTATTCTGCATTGGTTCTGAAAATAAATAGGAATAGATTCCTATGTCAAATTATTTTCGCTCTTCTCACTAACAGTAAATGGCCGCATCTTGTTTTTATGAATAGGCTTATCATATTCATTTGCACAAAATACTTGCCTGCCTGCTTGAAATATAATACTTCAACCACTAGCAAATGTACGTACGCATGGTGTAAAGTCTGCGTGGAGGAAAGGACATTCTCACGCCAAGTTTTGTTTTTATAAAATGGCAACTTTTGCGGGAAAGATGGCGCACGCATGTTTTGGGGTATATTTGTACATGTGCAATGTTTATAAATGAGGCTCCAGACCATTACCAAGTCTATCTCACAAGGGTCATCTTGGTCACAACATCATTTGTTTAGAATGTATGTCGTTCTAGAACAGGATGTTGTGTGAGCCGTGCAGGAAATAAGTTACATGGTCTATCTGATCATTCCACTGTCTAGAAAATAATGTGGTCATGCAAGTCCATCTACATTTTCCAGTACTGAAACCCCTCCTGCCTGATATCTGATTTGAGAGTTTTGGGTGAAATGCGGAAGACACATTTCAGTTGAATGCATTCAGTTGTACATCTTACTAGGTATCCCCCTTTCACATAGCTAGCACACCCATCTTAACCCCACACATTGACCTGTCTGACCTCTAACGCCTGACCAATCAGCCCTCAGGGGTGCATAGTTGTGTGTCCTGATGTGACCCTCTGCTCTCTCACAGGCTTGGTGGCATACCTACTGGAGTGGTTGCTGTGGAAACCAGATCAGTGGAGCTGGCAATCCCAGCCGATCCAGCAAACCTGGACTCTGAAGCCAAGGTAAGTTCCTCCTAATATACACTGGCCTGTGTCCCAAATACAGTTATACTCACATAAAGACGCACAGAAACGCATGATCCCTAGTAACCCTTTGTGTCCTGCTCTCAGATCATCCAGCAGGCAGGCCAGGTGTGGTTCCCTGACTCTGCGTTTAAGACAGCACAGGCCATCAAGGACCTGAACCGCGAGGGCCTCCCTCTCATGGTGTTCGCCAACTGGAGGGGCTTCTCTGGAGGCATGAAAGGTACCAGAGAATGGATGTTTATATATCTGTCAGTTATACCGGCAGGTGTGGGTTTTCAGTCTCATATCAAATTCCTCTCCTGTGCCTCTGTCAGACATGTATGACCAGGTGCTGAAGTTTGGAGCCTACATCGTGGATGGGCTGAGAGAGTACCGCCAGCCTGTTCTGGTGTACATCCCTCCCCAGGCAGAGTTGAGAGGGGGGTCCTGGGTGGTCATAGACCCCACCATCAACCCCCGCCACATGGAGATGTACGCTGACAAAGACAGTCGGTAAGTTTGACTTCCATCCACTAACCATAACCCCTCTCGGCAGCATGCCAAAGACAGAAGTCACTGTTTAGACACTCGACCAATGCACGGTTTGATGTAGGCTCTGATCAGTGACATTATGATGTCAAATGTAGAGCCTCGGACATCTTGATGAATCCCTCTCTTCTCTGCTCCACAGTGGTGGAGTGTTGGAGCCAGAGGGGACGGTAGAGATCAAGTTCAGGAAGAAGGACCTGGTGAAGACCATGAGGAGGGTGGACCCGGTCTACATGGGCCTGGCAGAGAGACTGGGTCTGAATCCTAGAGCTTTATTCATACTTTCTCACATTCCCTCTGTCTCTTTATGCAGTTCTCTCTCTGTGCTCTCCACTATCCCATTTGCTGTGCTCTTTCTCCTTCTCTCCCTCTGTATCCCTCTCTGTGAGTGAGGAATGATATTATCTAGCGGGGCACGTGTGCGTGCGTGTGCTGTAATTCCCTGTCACTCTTGTTCTTTATCTGAGGGTGATCGTATCGTCCCTGCTCTGTCCCCTGGGGAGATGTGTCAATCACAGCAGGGCCAGATCAATCAGCAGGGCCTGCTGTCTCCCTCCCCGCCCTGTCCTCCTACCTAACCCGGCCTATTGATTTTCCTCTGGGCTCACAGGAGCACCATGGAGCCATAGAGCTATGGGCCAGCGCCGGGCCTCTAGGGGCTGTGGTGGGGAGGCTGACCGATTTGGCTCTGACAGAAATCAATCTCTGCTGACAGGCAGCACAGCAGCCAGGGATTCTGGAGAACACTGAACCACAACAGACAGTGATACTGAGAGCTGAGCCGAGCCGAGCCTGCGCTGTACAGTCATAAAGAACCCATGCTGAGCAAATGGGAGGGAATGTATCTTACCTACCTCCTGAACAATTTCACATAGAACCAACATAATGCTCATGCTAATGGTACCGCTTGCCTTGGGGTAGCAGAACAGTCCAGCCACCCGAGTCATAGACTGTTCTCTCTGCTACCGCACGGCAAGCGGTACCGGAGTGCCAAGTCTAGGTCCAAGAGGCTTCTAAACAGCTTCTACCCCCAAGCCATAAGACTCCTGAACATCTAGTCAAATGGCTACCCAGGCTATTTCCCTCTCCACACCACTGTTACTCTCTGTTGTCATCTATGCATAGTCACTTTAATAACTCTACCTTCATGTACATACTACCTCAACTAACCGGTGCCCCAGTACATTGACTCTGTACCGGTACCCCCTGTATATAGTCTCACTATTGTTATTTTACTGCTGCTCTTTAATTACTTTTTACTTTTATCTCTTATTAGTATCCATATTTTTTCTTAAACTGCATTGTAGGTTAGGGGCTCGATTTGATTTGAGTAGCTGCTTCCCCAAACAATCCCGCTGTCATACAGAACAGATACAGTGATAAAAGGAGGTGGAGCCCATCCCAAATGCTCACGCTGTCACATTGACACAATGTCCTTGGAATGTTCTCGGTATGCAGCCTGCTTGCATCAGACCTCACTGAATAATCTTTGGTTTGTGTTGTAACCCTCCTGGCCATGTCTCCTTCTCCAGGTACCCCGGAGCTGGGCCTGCCAGAGAGGAAGGAGCTGGAGACCAAACTGAAGGAGCGGGAGGAGTTCCTGTTACCCATCTACCACCAGGTGGCCGTGCAGTTCGCCGACCTCCACGACACCCCGGGACGCATGCAGGAGAAGGGCGTCATCACGGTGAGACGACACGCTCACGTTGAACATGATCAGAACACGGATTGTCAAATGAAATCGCATTTTATTGGTCGCATACACGTTTAGCCGATGTTATTGCAGGAGTAGCGAAATGCTTGTGGTTCCTAGCTCCAACAGTGCTGTAATATCTAACAATGCACACAAATCTAAAAGTAAAATTATGGAATTTAGAAATATAAGGCCTCATCGACTTGTTTGGAGGCTTCCTCTGCTGTCTCCTGAAGTCCAAGTCAGCTCCTTCATTTTGGTGATGTTGAGGGAGGTTATTTCCCTGGCACCACTCCGCCAGGGCCCTCACCTCCTCCCTGTAGGCTCTCGTCATTGTTGGTAATCAGGCCTACCACTGTTGTGTCGTCTGCAAACTTGCTGATTGAGTTGGAGGCGTGCTCGGCCATGCAGTCATGGGTGAACAGGGAGTACGGGAGGGGGCTGAGCACGCACCCTTGTGGGGTCCCTGTGTTGAGGATCAGCGTAGCGGAGGTGTTGTTGCCTACCTTTACCACCTGGGGGCGGCCTGTCAGGAAMWCCAGGACCCAGTTGCACAGGGAGGGGTTCAGACCCAGGGCCCTGAGCTTAATGATGAGCTTGGAGGGTACTATGGTGTTGAAGGCTGAGCGGTAGTCAATGAACAGCAGTCTTACATAGGTATTCCTCTTGTCCAGATGGGATAGGGCAGTGCGATGGTTATTGTATCAGAACTGTATTGAAATGAAGGTCGCATAGCTATATGTGAAGAAATATTACATAAAAAATTGCTTTTTATGGTGTCTCATTCCAATACACAGAACTGTATCTATGCGGTATGTGAGTAACCAAGCCTATGTTACCTACAATGCAGTAGACTTGTGCAGTCGATGACATGCCTAGGGAATATAGTGTTCAGTAGATGCCTAGGGAAAAGAGTGTTCCAATCTCTCTCAGGCTGTGAGACGTGTCTTTATAATTACCTGCTGATGACCCGGCCCATCACCTCAGCAAGCACAGAACAGCCCCAGGCAGGATTCCAAGCTCTCTCCATCACACACACACGTACGCACAATGGGTTCATGAGAGGAAGGCTGCTAGGGCATTTCTGTATACTGAAGTATCTCTATAATAGATGACAATCTCAGTTGCTCTCAAGATGCCTGCAAATGCAACAGCACAATTATCAGTGATAGATGCCTGCAAATGCAACCGCACAAGAATCTGATTGACAGCCACACAGGTGCTCAGTAGAATACCAAGGACAGATTACTTCTCTGGAGACTCTCCTGCACTCAGAAGTTCTCATATCATGACGTACAAAGATATTCTCTTCAGTTCAAAATCTGTTTAGTTATGTAAATTGAGTCATGTCATATTTTTMMGGGGGGGGGGCAATAATTACACAATATTAGATTATATTTACATTTTCTAATATCAGTCAGCCAGTATTGCTTGTCGGTGAGATATCTCATCTCTGAAGCTGTGCTGTGTGTGTGTGTGGTTTCTCAGGATATCCTGGAGTGGCGGACATCACGTCACTTCTTCTACTGGCGTCTGAGGCGTCTGCTGCTGGAGGACACGGTCAAGAGGAAGATCCAGGTGGCCAACAGCGAGCTGACCAATGGACAGATCCAGGCCATGCTGAGACGCTGGTTCGTAGAGGCTGAGGGGACCGTCAAGGTGACTGTCCACTACCTGCTCCTCCACTTTCCTCAAACCAGCCCTCCACAGCACAGAGACACTGACCGTCACTGTCAACTAGAGGCTGCAGATTCATGAGATTATACATCTATACCTTCCTTCAGTCTGGTTTTAGTCAGAAAACAATGTATAATAATCAGGTCAATTTCCAACCAGAAGTTGTAGTGTCTCGGTTATGGCTAGGTAGAAATAACTATAGGTGATAGAAAATATGTCCCTCAGCCCAGACTGCTGCCTTCAGGGGTGACTAGAAAAAGCCCAGCTCCTGAGGTAGACTGAGAGTATATCTTTAGAAGCGGCCGTCTTGTTAGCTAATACATTACCCCAATCAGGGCCGGCTATCTTAAGCTACAATTAATCTGAGCCCTGGCACGTGCAGATAGGAGAGCCACGCGCTGTTTCTTAATTAAAAGCAAACGGATTAAAAATGATTAATAAGGGCATTAAATGTTCTTGCGGACTACAAGCAGGAGAGCTCTTAAAACAGCGTGAGGCCATTACCGCCCTCCCAATCTGCCTAAGCCCCCGTCTGCCTTTGTTTGGGATCAGAGACTGGCTGCCCTCATGAATATGGATTTCTCAATCAGGTCCAGTCAAAAAGGCATCAGGGACCTACTTTGTAGCTCTCGCACTTTCACTTCTGATAGGAAAATGTCGTTTCATTTTTTCCCCCCACTCATTCGGACAAGCAAGGTTATGAGAAAATGATTGTAGTGCTCTACTGCCCGAAACAAACATGAGTTCAGATGTGGGTTTTTCCACTGATATGGATAAACCTTAGCCCCAAAAAAGAATGTCACTGAGAAGTTGGATTAAATCTTCCTCTCTTCTCTCTCTCTGTGTGTGTGTGTGTGTGTAGGCTTATCTGTGGGACAGCAATGAGGAGGTAGTGGAGTGGCTGGAGAAGCAGCTGAAGGAGGAGGAGGGGGCCAGGTCTGTCATCGACGAGAACATCAAGTACATCCGCAGGGACCACATCCTCAAGCAGATACGCAGGTGAGACAGACCGCTTGTTTAACAGGCATATCCAACCTGATCTTCGGGATTTGACGTAATTGGACAAATGTTGATTTTTGACCCATTAATTGTTTTTTTAAGCGCTGTTTCCATTTAGTAAGTACTCTCCCTGCTTGCTAGGAAAATGGAGAACTGCCGTGGCATGTCACTGGAAACCTACCAGCCTTGAGATGGCCGGTATAAGTCTACTCAAAGCCTTGTATAGTACCATATGTTTATGCAGTGGGATATTTCCTGGTGTCAGGAAAGTGCAATGTCACTGATTCCCACAGAATCTATTTATTCCATGTACAGCCAAGTAAACAAAAGGTTACATCTCCTTAATCTCACTAGGGTTCTCTTCTCTCCTCCTTAGCCTGGTCCAAGCAAACCCTGAGGTTGCCATGGATTCCATTGTGCACATGACGCAGCACATCTCCCCTACACAGCGTGCTGAGGTGATCCGCATCCTGTCCACCATGGATGCCGCCCCGGCCGCCACCTAGAGGGCCTCCTCTCCCCAGCCTGGCCCCACTGTCTCAGGTGCAGTGGAACTGTGCCAGAAACTGGGGCTGGAGGAGCCAACATGGCAGCCCGCGGAGGCTGTGCTGTTACTGATGATAAATGTTGTCAATGATCCTGGAGGGAGGGGGGAGAGCTGAGACACAGGGCAATGGTTTTATTTATACGTCTGATGTCCAGGGTAATGCATTTATACGTCTTACAGAATGTGTTAGTTGTGATATCTATGTAAGTGCAAAAATGATAGACAAAGCCAAGACCAGAAACTATATAACTAGCATGAATGACGACAAGCTTGGGGACCACACAATTGGCCAAGGTGGAAGCAGCTCTTCATTTGCGATCATAATGAGCCTCTGTCCTATTGGACAGGAAAACATGCATTGAGTTTGAGTGTTTTGATGGCGATCTTGACAATAAAATTGCAGCAGATTGTTGGGAGGGTTTGAGGGTGGAGGGTTTACACACCTTTGCACGGCGCACTTAATTACTGATTAAACCCAGGGTAGGAGGTGGAGCGTGGCATTGTGATGGGGATAGCGTGTCGTTCTGCCCTGGGCCTGGAGAGAAGAGCCCAGCAGGAGGCAAGAAGAGGGCCCTATTCAGACCCAACCACCCCACACTGGCCCTGGGGTGAGCCATTGGGCAGGCAGGCACACACTGATGTGGGTAGAATAGCAGCTGTCACCACCTCTCTGAATGCACCTTACTGTTCTATTACTTACATTAGGCTTCAGTTCAGCACAGCTTTTTCTATAGTATACTAGAAGACTGACACAAAAGCAAACACTAATGGTAATTGGTGCCATAATGGTTGAGAATTCCATTTTTCCCTCCCATGGGGTATATTTTTTAAGAAAATATGTAAAACATTTAGGTGACTAATTTATTAAATGGCAATCATGTTAGAGAACACTAGAATTATACATTCAGTATTACAAAAGGTGTGCTTTTAAAATGTTCTGTAAATTTGTTTATTTTGAAGTTACTTTTTAATTTGTGACGTACTTTACATATTGACTTTCCAAGGAGAAAATGGGTCGTCACTAGTTAGCATGGCTAAAACCTTTCCTGTTTTAACCACATGCCTAACCTTAAAGACCAAAAAGCTACGATATAGCCATTTTAACTTTGTCTGTGGTAACTAGTGACWCAGAAAATGATAGTATTGTGTAAACTTGGTTATGCTCATTGAGGAACAGTGATAGATCCTGGATACTGTAGTTTCTTTATGGCAAAGTGATGGTGGCCTAGCTGCTGGAGAGCCTCAAATTTAACATAATATTTGATTCAATGTAAGGTAAAAATTGTATTTTGCCTAGATGAGAGGAAATGTAGGATGACTTCATGCACAGTGCTAGTCTTAAGTTCTATTTGTCTATTGCTGGTAGTCCTGTTACTAATGAGGTGATTGGTTGAATGAGAAAGGTGAATGTGTTTACTGTAGTGAACTCGAATTACCTCAGTTCAAAATTAATAAAATAAAGCTTACCTGGTTTGACAGATTTGTTTTGCTTTTTCAAGCGGAATGAAACGCGGCAAAAGCAAGATTGAGTTGGCATTTCAAACTCAACTGGAGTCACATTGCATTATTACAAAATGATTTACCATTAAATGGATCATCCCAGCACTGGAATTCTGCCAAATGCAGTGAGGAAAAAGTATACTTGGAGAGACATTTTACTGACTACTCCGAAATGATATTCTCTTCTCATGCATCAACCCACAGATGATCAGTGGCACTTTTTTTTTTCAAACTTCAACAGTCTTAAAAGAGATGAGACAGATCAAACAAATAGTGAGGGATCCATCTCATCCCTTTTGTTTTTTCCCCCCCCGTCTCACTTTCATATCGTCCCCTTGGCTCCGTCAACTCTATTACCATCCTACCAACAAATATGTAAGACAAATTGAGTTGCATACACCCAATACCCATCACAATTATGGGAGGCCCAATAAGAAAATGAGTCATTCGGTGGTATAATTGGAAATGTGCCTTGCCTGGTCTCTCCGGTCTCCCAGAGGGCTTTGCTCATTTGTGGAGGCACGCTAGGCTGGCTAATTCCAGCACTAATCACTGACAAACTGCAGCATCAGGCCCTTCCTACTCCTACTGGAGCAGAGAGAACAGGATTGTTTGGAGAAAGTTAGAGGAATTGCTTTATGCAGGTTTGGCATGGCTGCTTATTAGGCTGCAAGTGTTATCCCCCAAAAGTAAAAAAACAAACTCCACTACAATAAAACATTTAATCACCAACAAAATCTGCATTTGTTAATTTCTCCTCCAATAAGTCAGCAGGCATAAATCACCTTGGTATTTATTCACAGAAAGAGACATTTAAAAGGGGATAATAGAAACAAGTTGGCAAAAATGTAGTTTTTCCTGATAGTATCAAAATGTGTAGAGAAAGCAGTCTCTTCAAGCCTTTGAAGCAGAGTCCAAACCAGTCAGGTCCAGTCTGAACTAACCTCGAGACTGATACTGTCCATAAGCTTTTAGAGGAGCAGGACTGGACCAGAGGAAGAGGTATATTGTGTTTATCTCCTGGGTTCTGTCTGCCTTCTGTGCTGTCCACTCTCCTGCTCGCTCAGTGCATGTCACTCCCGCACCGCACTTTCAGCAAACGAGTTCTTCCCGAATAGTGAGCGATACAACTCAGTCCTACACAAACAACAAAAATCCAAGTTTAAACACTACTTTTTTTTTTCAAGAACAATAATCATGGTAAAAGTATTATCAAACCTGGCTGTCACCAACAGACTGAACAGTTGAATGTGACTAAAGTGGAAATCAGTGGGTGAGAGAGGGATGGAGAGGGGGGAGAGAAAGAAAAGGGAGGATATGGGGGAGAGAAAGAAAGGGAGGAGAGGTTTCGATTCATCGGGAGAAGGAATAATTCCACATTCATGCGTCTCAACGACTTGACGGCACTTGAGAGACAATGCCAGTGACCCAGTTGCAGGATTCCAATTAGGGGGGTAATATGCAACAGTCCAGATGAGAGGAGAGACAAAGAGGGGTCTTTATGGAGCCCAGGGCCTTCTGATTACTGCGTGAACACAAGTGCCTGTCACTCTGTCTGGGGCTGGCCCGCCGATGACAAAGAGCAGACAAACACACAGCCAGGCAAGGATGGAATCAGAGGCCCCAGCTGCTCTGAACTGGACTGCCTTCCTGGAGACTCATCTCCCCTAACCAGCTCAGTCATTTCAATCAGTCAAATGTTCCAGTCCAAGTGGCTCTACTCAGACAGACAGATAAATACGGCCTAATTTMGAGACGGGGCTGGTTTAGTTTGTGTCCGACTATCTGCACATACAATTATTTTCTACATCCATAAAACATGTTCAGGGTATACATGCAAATGTACAGCAGGTGAAGCCTGTGTGTCTGTGCATTATGAAACAGACACTAGATGGCGGTATGTGATGTCTCAGTTAATTGTGTTGAGATTATTAAAAAGAGTCAAGGGAGTCAGTTGGCCTGCACTGGTCTTGTCTGAGTGCAGCCAGTCATGTTAAGACTGCTTGTGGGTCCACTTCAATGGGATAYGACAACAGCCAAAGCTCCCACACTGCACTGCTCCGTTTACTGCAGTGGACAACCATACCGATTAAAATCTATTACAAAACTGGGTCCACTACAGCATAACCAGTCAGTGCAGGTTCCCTGTTCCCGTGTTGAGTTAAAGAGGGGCCTTGTGTTGCTCTCAAGGGGCAGCCAGCCTGTATCCAGCCACAGGAGGGACTTAATCCCCAATCCCCATTTGAAATGCGCCACCAGGGTCAAGGAATACAATACACTCTGATCATCACCACGTAATGCATACATTCTCATTCTGCCTGAGCTCGGTAAACATCGGGTGGGGAATACTGAGGAGGACCAGGATGACGGGGGCAGAAAACCCAGGCTGATATAGGACTGACCGTCTGTGTGCGCAATGGACAGAAGACAAGAGACAACAAGGGAGCTGAAGTGTGTGTTGAAGGTGCAGCCTGCCTAAAAATGTAATATCCTATGTCACATGCCGATGCAGAAATGTGCCATGATGAATGTCTCAATACCTTCTAGAGGTCTTAAATGTGCCTGTCATGTATGCATGTATGTATGTGTGCGCACATGTATGTTGTCCCTGTGTGCCAGCCCCCCCCCTGACATTAACATTCATGGAGCCAGCGGAGCATGGCGGGCTGTGTCCGTAAAGCCAGCGCAGCGGTAGAGGAGAGCGAGGAGAGAGGGAGGAGGGGACGGGAGGTATAGAGGGTGAGGGGGGGGTGGGCTGTGCTAGGGCATTCAATCCCAAAGGTCAGCCAGTGTGGCTCTCTGGGAAAGGTCAACGGCCAGCCTGATGCAACGGCCATACATCACCATTATTACTGTAGGCCATTGATTGCTATGGAAATGAGGTGGGAGGTACACGCGGCAGGGCTGGGGAAGGGCAGCCCATTGTGCAGTCATTACAGTGTTTAGAATGCCTGTCGTCTCACAGCGACCACAACACACGGCCTCCGCTACTCCACCTGCAGTATATACTGGAAGAGGACAGATAAGAGGGAGAGAGGCAGAGGACGCGCCTAGCCATTTACTGTCCCCTCCGTCTCAGGTGTGCACTGAGAATCAATATGGGCCCACTAGCATGTGGAAACTGCGACACTCATTCTATGTCCTTTGTAAACTCACCTATAATAGGACAGTAAGCAGCCTACACATTACAACTGAAGAACCTGTTCATCTCATTTAGAAATCCCACCAACATTCACCGGCCAACTACAGAAGGTGGCAGATAATAGTACAGGGGGAACAATGCAGGTGTAAGAGCAGGCAAGCAAAGCAGGGCACAGGGATTTATGAGAGGGTAGCTGTCCAGGGGACAGTCATTTCAGTTGTATGGCTGTGACAGGAGAATAGAACACTGAGACCTGTGACTAACAGCCCCAAGATAAAGGAGGAGGTGATGGGTTGAAGAACAGGTCAATATTGCCATGCCGGTGGTGAAGTGCGCTGCCTTTACGCCTGTGATGCGTCAACAACAAGGTGCTCACCGTGCGCCATCATTCATGGAGGTGTGGTCGATGGGGGCCATGAAGTTCAACAGCTTACTGTGGACGTGGAACCTAGACAGACACACGAAAGCACACATACACAAACACCATCAGAAATAGAGCACACACACATTCAATTATGTAACTGTGGTTTGTCCATTAATACATGTGAGTGTGAGTGTTTGAGTCCATTTGTTTGTGCTGTGTGCCTGTGTGTAGAAGATAAACAGAGAGAAACAACGGGTACAAAAGGCCCCAAATAAAAGGCTGACCTTTCCACTTGGAATAAATGGAGAAAACAAACGCTGTAATTGCAATTCTTCCACCGGCAAATAGTTTTATATGTATAAATACAAATTATCAATTTGAGTCCTCAAATATTTAATCAGGCCACATGGAAATGTAATTTACATTAACAGAGGGGGACATTTTCTATAAAAAAGATAATTGAAATAACTGAAAGGACTATAGATAAACTGGCATTTAAACCAGCATCGGAGGAAGTGAAATGTATTAGGTATTTTCATAAATTCTGTCACTGGAGCCTCCCTGGACAGAGAAATAAAGAGCTTGTTCTGCAYTGGACGGTAAAAACAGAAAAAACGGAAATATTCTAGTGAACCTGGATTTCTTCACCATTTCTCCGTTCCCTCCACTCACCTGACTTTGCGGCCCTTGCTGGCCTTGGTGTCCACTTTCTTCTTGATCTTACTGCGGAGCTTCTGAATGGCCAGCCATTGTCTACAAGAATAGGAGAGGCGAGGGCCCCGATCAGAAAAACCCTAGAGGGGTAACCCCACATCCTAGCACCACACAAACAGATGCATGTACACACACATCGCTCACCTGCCCATAGCCACCTGGTCGTTGGGGTCTGCAGCACTTGTCTTACGTTCAATAAGCTCTCGCAGAAGCTGAGATAAACAGAGTAAGGGGAGAGGAGGGAAAGAGCGCAGAGTGGGAGACTTAGTTTCGCGTTTCAAAACAGTATTTAGTTTRGTGTGTGTAGACATCTTTATCACCCCCGTTCATTCACCAGAGCACAGAGCTCTCCCTCTCTGTCCCAGCAGCAAATCCTTTCACTTAAATCGGAACCTCTTCATCAGTGTCAGCCCAGCAGCCAATCCCAGGACCCGGGCCCAGACCTCCCAGCCTCTGCCAGAATTAACCACTGCTGAGCATCAGCCTCAGTTAGCAGAGCAACAACATGCCAGGACCCCAGAGCATCATCATCACTGGACCTCACAGTACAACATCTTAATGAGCGGTGGTGGAGAGGACAGCTCTCATTCATCATACAGTCACACAATCCACACAGTCCCACAGTACAGGCAGTGGTTCCACTACTCATCCATGTTCCTTTGAGTTCCCCCCCACAGATAGTAACGCCATGTCATGACTAACTGGACCATTTTGTTTAAAATCAGCCACCATGCAGCCCTCTCCCTGACCCCCATCAGAAGAGAGATAATCTTCATTAATGTCCCCAATTAAGCCCCCGGCTCTCCTCTGCTAGTATGGGGCTTGGTTTTTCTGTATGGCCAGCTTCCAGTCCCTGAGACAGGGGAACACTCAGTGTACACCCTAGTCACAGTGAAAAGATATTTACATACACCTTAGACAAATACATTTAAACTCCGTTTTTCACAATTCCTGACATTTAAACCTAGTAAAAATGCCCTGTCTTAGGTCAGTTAGGATCACCACTATTTTAAGAATGTGAAATGTCAGAATAATAGTAGAGAATTATGTATTTCATCCATCACATTCCCAGTGGGTCAGAAGTTTACATACACTCAATTAGTATTTGGTAGCATTGCCTTTAAATTGTTAACTTGTGTCAAACTTTTGGGTAGCCTTTCACAAGCTTCCCACAATAAGTTGGGTGAATTTTGGCCCATTCCTCCTGACAGAGCTGGTGTAACTGAGTCAGGTTTGTAAGCCTCCTTGCTCGCACACGCTTTTCAGTTGCTTGCCCAAAATTTTCTATGCTGGGATTGAGGTCAGGCTTTCTGATGGCCACTCCAATTACCTAGACTTTGTTCTTAAGCCATATTTGCCACAAACTTTGGAAGGTATGCTTTGGTCATTGTCCATTGGGAAAAGACCCCATTTGCAAACAAAGCTTTAACGTCCTGACTGATTGTCTTGAGATGTTGCATTCAATATATCCACAAAATTTCCTACCTCATCTGATGCCATCTATTTTGTAAGTGCACCAATCCCTCCTGCAGCACAAAGCACCCCACACAACCATGATGCTGCCACCCCCGTGCCTCACAGTTTGGATGGTGTTCTTTGGCTTGCAAGCCCTCCCCCTTTTTCTTCCACACGATGGTCATTACGGCCAAAACAATTCTATTTTTGTTTCATCAGGACCTGAGGATATTTCTACAAAAAGGTACAATATTTGTCGCCATGTGCAGTTGCAACCATAGTCTGGCTTTTATGCGGTTTTGGAGCAGTGGTTTCTTCCTTGTTGATCGGCCTTTCAGGATATGTCGACATAGGACTTGTTTTACTTGTTGGATATTGATACTTTTGTACCTGTTTTCCTCCAGCATCTTCACAAGGTCCTTTGCTGTTGTGTTCTGGGATTGATTTGCACTTTTCGCACCAAAGCATGTTCATTCATAAGGAGACAGAAGGCGTCTCCTTCCGAGCGGTATGACGGCTGCGTGGTCCCATGTTTAAAACTTGCGTACTATTTGTTTGTACAGATGAACGTTGGGATACCTTCACGACGTTGGAAAATTGCTCCCAGGATGAACCAGATGTTTTTTTCTGAGGTCTTGGCTGATGTTTCTTTTGATTTTTCCCATCTAATGTCAAGCAAAGAGGCACTGAGTTTTGAAAGGGTAGGCCTTGAAATACATCCAGCAGGTACACCTCCCCAATTGACTTCAATATGATGTCAATTAGCCTATCAGAAGCTTCTAAAGCCATGACATCATTTTCTGGAATTTTCCAAGCTGTTTAAAGGCACAGTCAACTTAGTGTATGTAAACTTCTGACCCACTGAAATTGTGATACAGTGATTTATAAGTGAAATAATCTGTCTGTAAACAATTGTTGGAAATATTACTTGTGTCATTCACAAAGTAGATGTCCTAACCGACTTGCCAAAACTACAGTTTGTTAAGAAATTTGTGGAGTGGTTGAGAAACGTGTTTTACTGACTCCAACCTAAGTGTATGTAAACTTCCGACTTCAACTGTGTACATATACACACACGTCAAAAGTTTTAGAACACCTACTTATTCAACGGTTTTTAATATTTTACTATTTTCTACATTGTAGAATAATAGTGAAGACATCAAAACTATGAAATAACACATATGGAATCATGTAGTAACCAAAAAAATTGTTAAACAAAATAAATATATTTGAGATTTGAGATTCTTTAAAATAGCCACCCTTTGCCTTGATGACAGCTTTGCACACTCTTGGCATTCTCTCAACCACCTTCAAGAGGTAGTCACCTGGAATGCATTTCTTAAGTTTGAGCCAACCAGTTGTGTTGTGACAGAGGTAGAGGTGGTATACAGAAGAGGTGGTATACAGAAGACAGCCCTATTTGGTAAAAGATCAAGTCCATATTATAGCAAGAACAGCTCAAATAAGCAAAAAGAAATGATAGTCCATCATTACTTTAAGGCATGGTCAGTCAATCTGGAAAATGTTAATCAYGTGCAGTCGCAAAAACCATCAAGCACTATGAAACTGGCTCTCATGAGGACCGCCACAGGAAAGGAAGACCCGGAGTTACCTCTGCTGCAGAGGATAAGTTCATTAMAGTTACCAGCCTCAAATTGCAGCCCAAATAAATGCTTCAGAGTTCAAGTAACAGACACACCTCAACATCAACTGTTCAGAGGAAACTGCATGAATCAGGCCTTTATGGTCAAATTTCTGTAAAGAAATCACTACTAAAGGAACCCAATAAGAAGAGGAGACTTGCTTGGGCCAAGAAACACGAGCAATGGACATTAGACCGGCGGAAATCTGTCCTTTGGTCTGATGAGTCCAAATTTGAGATTTTTGGTTCTAACCGCTGTGTCTTTGTGAAACGAAGAGTAGGTGAAAGGATGATCTCGGCATGTGTGGTTTCCACCGTGAAGCACYGAGGAGGTAGTGTGATGGTGTGGGGGTGCTTTGCTGGTGACACTGATTTATTTAGAATTCAAGGCACACAACCAGCATAGCTACCACATCATTCTGCAGCGATACGCCATCCCATCTGGTTTGCGCTTAGTGGGACTATCATTTGTTTCTCAACAGGACAATGACCCAACAGACCTCCGGGCTGTYTAAGGTCTATTTGACCAATAAGGAGAGTCATGGAGTGCCGCATCAGATGAKCTGGCCTCCACAATCAACCAATTGAGATGGTTTGGGATGAGTTGGACTACAGAGTGAAGGAAAAGCGGCCAACAAGTGCTCAGCATATGTGGGAACTCCTTCAAGACTGTTAGAAAAGCATTCCATGCCAAGAGTGCGCAAAGCTGTCATCAAGGCAAAGGGTGGCTATTTGAAGAATCTCAAATATATTTTGATTTGTTTAACACTTTTTTGGTTACTACATGATTCCTTACGTGTTATTTCAGTTTTGATGTCTTCACTATTATTCTATAATGTAGAAAATACTAAAATAATTAAGAAAAACCCTTGACTGAGTAGGTGTCCCAACTTTTGACTGGTACTGTATATTTAAGCAATAAGGTACGAGGCGGTGTTGTATATGGCCAATATACCATGGRTAAGGGCCGTTCTTGTGCGCAACACGGAGCTCCTGGATACCGCCCTTAACCGTGGTATATTGCCCATATACCACAAATCTCRGAGGTGCCTTATTGCTTTTATAAACTGGTTACCAACGTAATTAGAACAGTAAAAATAAATGATTTGTCATATCCGTGGTATGCGGTCTGATCTACRACGGCTGTCAGCCAATCAGCATTCAGGGCTCGAACCACCCAGTTTTTAATACATCTTGTTTCCTCATCCTTGGTCAGGACATAGGTTAGGAATATGCATATCTTGCAGTTCCTTAGTGAATGTAACTGTTAAAGCTCCATTGGCGCTACATAATGACTCTAATCCAGTGTGAGTGATTGCTCTGTTCACAGATATGGTTAATGACTACGCCTCCGTTGTACTGAGCAGTGTGGAGAGTCCTTATACAGGAGTCAGCATCACACAGACAGACAGACAGACAGACACACACACAATGGTGATTTATGGCATGCACAAAGTTGCTGACTAAAAAAAGTTTAGGTAAATGCAAACATCAGTCCAGCTCCTGCCGTGAGAGGTTAGCCACATTAGAATGCAGGTATTACTGGAGCATGACTGGAGCATGGAGGGCTAAGTCCCACCGGGAACGGCTCCGAGCTGCACTTCGGGAGCCTTCGTGCTGGGGAGACTGAGCGGATGGGGCGGTGTCCTCTGAAGGACAAAACTACAATAACAAGGGCGGTCCCTGTGCTTCACCCCACACAACGTAGTGCCACCCTATAGCTTGGAGTATCGTGGCAAGCCAGACTCACAACACCATGTGTAGAGGCGCACTTTACCAAGATCACAGCAGGTCGAATTCTGATGCTGCCTATCTCCTGCACAATAGTCTCTGTCCACTTTAATAAGACAATAAAACATTTTAGGAATGGTTCAGTCCTTGAGTGTAGGAGAATGTTTCATGCAGAAGGGCTGATAATTACCTGGTGATAGAAATCATCATCATCAAAGATCTCCTCGTCCAGGTCTTTCAGATGCGTATTGGCTTTCAGCACCTGCTCTGTCCCCTAAGAGAGAAACAGAGGAGATAAGAGAGAGCAAAGGGATGAGAGAGAGAGGGGGAGGATGGGTGAGAGCCAGGGAGAGAGGGGGGGGGGGGGGGGGGAGAGAAAGCTCTCTGTCATGTAGCGTTGTGCAGGAGGTGAAGCCATAAACTCCAGATGTAACACCCCAGATAAACAGGCTGCTCTCCAGATAAAGTGGCACCTCTGGAGGAGGGAGAGGGATGGCTGAGCCGCGCGGGGCCCTAATCTAAAACTGCTGAAACAACCCCTCTCTCTCCCGTAATATATTAACCAACCTGCAAATGCTCCTCGCTTTGAATCATTTTGGGCCGCGACACTGCCTACATTTCAGGTTAGTATAGTTCAGTTGCTGGCTAGATTCAATTAAGATACAGAGATAAATGTATCCCACTCAGTTAATGCTGTAAAAGCTTAATACAATTAGCTGGAAGGAATCTGACTGAGGGGGGTATCATGGTGACAGACTCCACCAACCAGAGCAGCAACCTGAACTATAGAGCTTCTTGTACAGTTGACCCAAGGGGGATGTGTTCTCGCTAGTACGGATACCAGCAGTCAAAAGAACGACACTTGGCTACATACACTATCTGGTTGCCTTCGCAACATGTTTTTAAAAATATATATATATATTTTACCGCTATTTTACCCGGTAAGTTGACTGAGAACACGTTCTCATTTACAGCAACGACCTGGGTAATAGTTAGTGGAGAGGAGGGGGATGAATGAGCCAATTGTAAGCTGGGGATGATTCGGTGACCGTGATGGTATGAGGGCCAGATTGGGAATTCAGCCAGGACACCAGGGTTAACACCCCGACTCTTACGATAAGTGCCAAGGGATCTGTAATGACCTCAGAGAGTCAGGACATCCATTTAACGTCCCACCCGAAAGACGGCACCCTACACAGGGCAATGTCCCCAATCACTGCCCTGGGGCATTGGGATATTTTTTAGACCAGAGGAAAGAGTGCCTCCTGCTGGCCCAGCAACACCACTTCCAGCAGCATGTGGTCTCCCATCCAGGGACTGACCAGGATCAACCCTGCTTAGCTTCAGAAGCAAACCAGCAGTGGGATGCAGGGTGGTATGCTGCTGGCAAATGTTACCTATCCTACATAACCCTCCCTCCTCCACTCCAGTCTCACCTCTCCCTCTGCAGTGGTGGTCTCAGGTACAGGGGCAGTGGCCTCTAGCTTGCCCAGGACTCTATACTCAGAGCGTCTGGTCTGGGTGCGTCTCAACAGCCTGTCCTTGTCCATTAGCACCTGTTCCACCTGGATCAGGATGTTTCTGTCAAATGCCCCAAAACCCTGAGAGAAGAGAAGAAGAGTCAGAAACAAGACCGTAACACAGTTACAACATCACTACCCTATGCAGAAAAAGGAAGAGCATTCGATTATTCCTAATGCAGTATGTCTAGTGAAAACACCGGAACAATGAAGGGAAAAAAATGACAATATGAAGTCTGGTTTTTAATTGGCATGTTAGCCCTTGGTTTATGAGAGCTATGAAATTTGAGTGCTGAAGTGTGCTTAGGGACGGATGGTGCCATTATGCTCAGTGCATGCAGATGGAGAACACACACACACTGCAGTGCAGACTGGTTAGGTGATAAGAGCTAAGCTCTGTGCAGCTGGTGCATGTGGACGTGTGTCCTTGCTTGGTGCAGATGAGTGTGTGTGTGTGGGGGGGCGGAGAGGGACCTTGCTGCTCTTTCCCATGGTCAGCTGYGTCTTGTCGTGCCATTTTTGCAGCGTGGCATCGCGGTATGGCTGGAAGTCAGCGAAGCGCTTGGCCATGAAGTCTGGGTACTCTGCCATCTCCAGCTTCCGTTTGGGATGACCTGTCGGTTCCACTGCTTCCTTCAATTCCTCTTCATCATCACTGTGAATCTCCTCCTCACTATATTACAGAACAACAACATWATACTCAACCATCAATTCTAAAGCCATAAGGAGGCTGAATTCAAGGGCATTTCAGAGAAATGTTGCATCCTATTCACGTTAATCAGGACAGTGTTTCATGTGGCAGAGCACTTCATGTTCCGTCTGTGGACGTGGAGGAGAGGCCGTGCTGACCTGTGCGCTCCCCAGGTGTTGCCCAGGGAGATGGGCCTGGTGTCTGGGTTCTGATGGAGCAGCTGGTCCTGTAGCTCCAGTAGAGACCTCTGGAGAGCCTTCAGGGCTTTGTGACCTTACAGAACATCATAGAGAGAACATGCTGACAGGACCTTATAAACTAACAGAGCGATATGGGAACCAAGAGGGTAGAGTGAAGCAGACATGTTATGAACATAGTGTGGTCTGAGGTAAAGTTTACATTGGTCTTTATGAATTTGGGAAGCATCAGTTAACTGTGAAAGTCAATTCCTCAATATTAGCCTCAAAAATGTGTAGAAATACACTGAAGTTATGCCACATAACAATAGAAAATATGCCACATAACTTCACTTGTCCAACAAATCTATAAAGTATTGCCCCCAAGCAGGACTGATTAAAATCTTTTGGAGCAGTTCCGCCTCGGCTTTTGTTAGTCCACATCTTGTCAACATCCACTAAAACAAATTTTCGAGACTTTGCCCTCCAAATCATAGGGCGTAGGAAAAGAAAGGAGGTGGGGAACACTTATGATTCTGTCCTCTTCAACTTTAATCAAAAGTACACTGGCACGCCAGAGCCCCCTCCCTCCCTTTCATAATAATGGGCCGCTAAAAATTCAGGAGGCAGGATCCACATCAATCACTCGCCAGATTTGAGTCCAATGCAATAAATATGTAAATGAGGAGAAGCCAGTGTCTCGTAGCTTTGAGATCAGCGCGTGAAGGGGAAAAAAAGGAAAAACTGTATTAATTGCCCGTGGCCAGCGGAATCCTACTACTGTAGGCATTGATTATAAAATTGTATGAGTGATTTGAGGGAGGTGGAATACCACCATGCCTTGAGCAAAAAATAGTATTAGAAGAATCAGGCCAAATCGGTCAGGTTTAAACAATAATGAGAGAAAGGAAAACTAGCTTTCACATATGATTCCACTGTGGAAACCAGAAGGATTAAGATATTTCTTACAGCAAAAGAGTGGAAATGTTATTTTGTTATGGCAATCTTCTTGTAGAAATGTTCTCARGGACAGCCTAGCCTATTACTAGACAAATAGTTGGAATTATTTTCTACCCACTAATTACTACAACCATAACACTAGCACCAACCTTGTCCATTATGATTAAAAATTCATGTTTCAAATGCCATTGCATTTAAAGTAACTTATTTTACGCACTCATGATCATTGCATATGCAGGCAAGCGATACAAATGTTCTACATTGTGTCTGGGAGATAACATGTCTAGACAAAACATTCAGTATTATGCCCACATCATTTACAGGGTTGTAAACTTTATTTGTAATGCATGTTATTGTCCTTTGCCATTTACTTTTTATTCAATTTTCCCCTGGAYAACAATAAAGTTAAATTCATTTCATATTGGTGATAGCTGTAAAATAAAAATGTAATGTTTAAAATGCAAGCAGAAACAAAAGCACTCACTATTCTTCAACGCTCCAGCAAACTCTGCTCCGCCCCTCTTCTTGAACTCTGGGAAGGTATGTGGTTGTGGCAGCTTATTGGCTGTCAGAAGAACTTTCTGCATTTTAATTCGCCCCTCAAGTAGCTGGTCCCAAAGAGCTGTGGAGATTTAATAAAATAAATGACATGGTTGTCTACTGAGAAAAGGAGGTGATAAAATGTGCTTAAAGGTATAGTTTACCTTGACTTGTCAAGAGTTCCAGTGGTGTTGGATAGTCATAGCCAGCTAMCTAACATAGCATCCCTCTGTTTGAGCCAGGTGTTTGAATAGGCAAAACTAGCTCATGGTGAGAACCATGAGCCTCCTAGGTTTTGTAGTGATGTCAATGTACCCAGAGGAGGACTGAAGCTAGCTGTCCTCCGGCTATACCATGGTGCTACCCTACAGAGTGCTGCTGAGGCTACTSTAGACTTTTTTGCAACATAGTGRGTTTTAATCAATTATTTGGTGACATGTGAATATATTTAYTATAGTTTAATCTAAAAAMGATAACTTGAATGTTTTACTMTTTTTATTTTTTTATGAAATTCACRGAGGATGGTCCTCCCCTTCCTCCTCTGAGGAGCCTTCACTGGCCTATAATCACAAATACATACCAAGTTGATCTTTCACAGCTTTCCCTTTCTCCACCTCTTCATCCACTTTCTCTTTAGAGAATGTCATCACAGCTCCCACATCGTCAGCTTCAATCTCCTCCTCTTCACTCTCTCCATCCTCATCACCACTTTCTTCATCATCATCATCATCATCATCTTCGCTCTCTCCAAGATCATCCATTCCCTCTGTTAGCTTATGGAAGTCTGTCACTGAGGGAAGTGTGATGTCAGTCTCCTTCAGCTTAGACACCAAGCTTTTCATTTTAGCGATGTCATTCTCAATCTCTTCATCATCGTCATCATCTCCATCTTCAGCCTCTCCATCCTCCAGATCAGCATCGTCATTATCTTCCTCCTCCTCCTCTTCGTTTTCATCATCATCATCATCATCATCGTCATCATCCTCTCCTAAAAAGCCACATTAAATTTGAATGACAACACCAGGATTCAATTTTAGATTTGAAGTAAACTAAGAAGAAAAAAAATGTAGCAATTCTAACTAATGCAGGCAGATAAGGTTGTAGATGGCCTTCCACTCAGCACCTGAATAACAGTACGGATGCCGTGTACACAACATCCTAAATGCTGTAATCAGTTGTCTTCAAGGTTTAAATTGATTGCTGCATGGCCCCGTGTTTGACTTGCAAATCTCTGCCTTAATCAAGGCATTTTGTTTGGATAAACAGGGATTAGCTTGATTAAAAACAAAGCTATTCCTCCACTGAATAACCCAAAAAAACAGACCACTAGTAGATGTAGGCCTAAGCTATTATARGGTAATAAAATGTCTACACTTGATATGACCATGCACAGCTGAGCATAGAATAGAACTGGACTTGATTCAATTGTAAATAAGAAACCTACATCATTCCATTAAAGCTATGGTCTCCTGTTCGCCAGCAATTTGCCTTGTGGTACTAATCTAGGAGACATTACAACATTATAGAGTCCAGTGTGGCATGAGGCACATTTATTTCTATACTGAACAAAAATATAAAACGCAAGTTGGTCCCATGTTAAATGAGCTGACATAAAAGATCKRCGAAAATGTTCCATACGCACACAAAAAGCGTATCTCTCTCAAAATGTTGTGCACAAATWTGTTTACGTCCCTGTTAGTGAGGATTTCTCCTTTGCCAAGATAATCCATCCGCCTAACAGGTGTGGCATATCAAGAAGCTTATTAAACAGCATGATCATTGCACAAGTGCACATTGTGCTGGGGACAATAAAAGGCCACTAYCGTGTGCAGTTTTTTTCACACAACACAAAAGCACAGATGTTTCAAGTTGAGGGAGCGTGCAATTGGCATGCTGACTGCAGGAATGTCCACCAGAGCTGTTGCCAGAGAATTTAATGTTAATTTCTCTACCATAAGCTGCCACCAATGCCGTTTTAGAGAATTTGGCTGTACTTCTAACCGGCCTCACAACCACAGACCACATGTAACCACGGCAGCCCAGGACCTCGACATCCGGCTTCTTAACCTGCGGGATRGTCTGAGACCAGCCACCCGGACAGCTGATGAAACTGTGGAGTATCTCTGTCTGTAATAAAGCACTTTTGTGGGGAAAAACTCATTCTGATTGGCTGGGACTGGATCCCAAGTGGGTGGGCGCGGCTCCCAYGTGGGTGGGCCTATGCCCTCCCAGACCCYCCCATGGCTGCACCCCTGCACAGTCATGTGAAATCCATAGATTTGAGCCTATTGAATTTATTTCAACTGACTGATTTCCTTATATGAACTGTAACTCAGTAAAATCGTTAATTGTTGCATGTTGAGTTTATATTTTTGTTCAGTATCGTTCATTTTGAACCAAATGGTGGTCAGTTACATATTGTAAAAGTGCCCCTTACAGAACCACAAGAGGGCAGAATTCTACAAGTGACAATTTTCAAATGCAGTGCCAATAAATAAATACACCCTACCTTCCCCCATCCTAAAAGGTAATCATGTATCTGATTGACTAAGTAAAATGAATGTTACTACCCTATTGCTTCTTCCAAGCCAACTTTGTCAGATCGACAATTGGGCTAATTCCATGGATAGAAGGAAAAAGGGATGRATTTCAAGTACCCAAACCACAGCTCCCTGTCAACTTTCTTGACAGGTTCTTTATTTATTTTCACCCATGGTCAGCTGCATTGACTATCCTACATATATGTTTAACATTATTATAAATTACACATTCATGTTCGTACTCACCAGACCCTTCCATCTCCTTCAGCAGGTTTTTACGAGATATTGCCTTGCCCAGGTACCGTTTGTCTGTCTCTTCCAGCAGAGTGATAGCTTTCTTCCGGAGCCCACTCAAGGTAACCACAGCTTCTTCATCGTCATCATCACCCTCATCAAACGCTTCTACCACCTTGGCTTTCGTCTCTGGAAGGAATCAAAACAGTCAGATTGAATGACCAAGAGACAAGTGCCCATAGTCTTATCTGATCAATATACAAAGTGGCTGGCAAGTTATCAGAGCCAGCATGTTAGAGATAGGCTAACTCAGACGACTTGTCTTTAAGAGAAAGACAAGTCAAGTTGAATAACTATGACAGGATAAAGCACCTCTCCATAATGTCATGTTCATGTGTATATTGACCCGCAGCCAGGGTGAGAATACTAATCACAACATCAAGCATAATTGCTAGCAATGAATATGAGGTTTAGAGAGAGCGATAAGAATATTAGCTAGCTAGTAACAGCCAACGTGTCGTGAAAAAAATCAACATAACTAGCTAGCAGCAAAAGTAGTTGCTAGCAGGATCAGCTATTAGAATGGCGCAGTGCAGTGGCTCCCGTCCTACATTCATTGTGCTCTGTTTGAACCTTCAACAAACACATGGCTATGTGGACGGTTACCAGTTTACACGGTGGTCATCAGAACAGGTTATGGAGAGGTTTTTGGTAAATTTGTGATTTCAGTGTGCTAGCTTGCTTGCTAACTGTCTAGCTTGCATGCAGTTGCCACGCGCCTACCTGGCGTGTGTGTAATGACTTTATACATAAAAACGGAAACATTGTCTTCAAATCGAAAGCAAAATATACCTGTTAAACATGACAAACAGTGCAATATACCTTCATCGTGATCGTCCTCTGGATCTGTGAACTTGGGCAAAGGATTTAATAAATCCTCGAGCTGTTGTGATATGTGGCCAGCCATCGTTCAATGTACTCACTCACAACTCACACATGTTACGCTTACGTCATCAAGACGCGACTCACAGATAGAAATAGAATAAGAGAACTGCTACAGCGCAACTTCAATCAAGCAGAGGTTGTTTTTTAGCCTACGCAATATGGATTACTGAAATAATTAAGATAATGCAGTGTGGATGACTAATATCCGACTTAATTGTAGTTAAACACCGTAAACCCTGTAGGTAAAGTATAACATCTACTAAATGGTAAATACATAATCGACTTTCTATATGTTGAGGTAGGCCTACTTCTATAATTACAGTGCCGCCGCCGCCACAGGGTTGTGACTGACAATATTTGCTGTCAATTCATACATGTAGGACCTAATTATCATGTTAAAAATGTAAATAGTGCATTTGGTGSATTTGAGAAACAAACAAAATAGATATCACAGTTTCTTAATTTACAGTAGCCTACAACTTCCGTAATGCAAGGCATCTCTACAAACCCAGATGCTGCTTATTGAGTCCTGTATCTTCTCAAACGATCTGATGTCAATTTACCTGTTGATGGAGAGCTGAGCAGCAGCGGAGATGTCGATGTGGCCCTCTGTGTACTGTAGTCTAATCAGTGAGTGGATTATGGCCCACTGGGCACACTGGTTGAATCAACGTTGTTTCCACATTGAATAGAAGTTGAATTGACGTCTGTGCCCAGTGGACTAGGTCTACTGGGCTTTTTATTTAGGAAAAAATATAGTTTTTTATTTCAAGAAAGAAAATACATTGTTGCAACCACATGTTTTACATTATTGGARTATGGTGATATTCTGTACATGAATCCCCGGACGCTGAAKACGTGGATGTCGATTAAGGCAGCCCCACGCAACTCTCTGATTCAGAGGGGTTGGGTTAAATGCGGAAAACACATTTCAGTTGAAGGCATTCAGTTGTACAACTGACTAGGTATCTCCCTTTCTTACCTGCACACACTAGACACACTTTACCATGTGTAACCAACAATTGGGCTTGTTCGAAATTGCAGCCAACAGTGTAGGCAGCTGCCGACTGACTTATCTTCAAAGAACATTGCATCATAAATAACTACTCATTATTAGTTGTAGATCAGTGTGTCAATCACAATTTACCCATGATACATTACAGTTTTGATGCTCTCGAATATGGCCAATTCCTCTTAAACATCACTATACCTTATATCAGTTAGCAGGATAGCCATCCTTAAAGGGGATGTGCAGTCAATAACGTGATTTCCTGTTTTTTAATGATATTTCCACACTATAAGGTTGAAATAACCCACTGAAATTGAGAAAATTAGGATAATGCCCTTTTTGTGTAAGAGCTGTTCAGATGGGATGGAACTTTTGGCCCACATCATGACATCACAGTGTTATCTGATTATAATAGACCAATGACTGTTCATCTGGGTAAGAGGGTGGGCTCTAGACCATCCTATCAGCCTGTGCATGTACAGTGCATTTGGAACCCTTGACTTTTTCCACATTTTGTTACATTACAGCCTAATTCTAAAATGGATTACATTTTTWAAAATCATTGTCAATCTACACACAATGCCCCATAACAACAAAGCAAAAACATGTTTTTAGAAATTGTTGAACATTTAAAAATAAAAAAACAGAAATACCTTATTTACATAAGTATTCAGACCCTTTGCTATGAGACTCGAAATTGAGCTCAGATGCATCCTGTTTCCATTGATCATCCTCGAGACATTTCTACAACTTGATTGGAGTCCACCTGTGGTAAATTAAATTGATTGGACATGATTTGGAAAAGCACACACCTGTCTATATAAGGTCCCATAGTTGACAGTGCATGTCAGAGCAAAAACCAAGCCATGAGGTCAAAGGAATTGTCCATACAGCTCTYAGACAGGATTGTGTAGAGTAAACAGATCTGGGGAAGGGTACCAAAAAAGTTCTGCAGCATTGGAGGTCCCCAGGAACACAGTGGCCTCCATCATTCTTAAATGAAAGAAGTTTGAAACCACCCGGCCAAACTGAGCAATCGGGGGAGAAGGTTCTTTGTCAGGGGGTTGACCACGAGCCCGATGGTCACTCTGACAGAGCTCCAGAGTTAATCTGTGGAGATGGGAGAATCTTCCAGAAGTACGACCATCTCTGCAGCACTCCACCAATCAGGCCTTTATGATAGAGTGGCCAGATAGAAGATACTCCTCAGTTAAAGACACATGACAGTCTGCTTGGAGTTTGCCAAAAGGCACTTACAGGACTCTCAGACCATAAGAAACAAGATTCTCTGGTCTGATGAAACCAAGATTGAACTCTTTGGCCTGAATGCCAACTGTCACGTCTGGAGGAAACCTGGCACCATCCCCACGGTYAAGCATGGTGGTGGCAGCATCATGCTGTGGGGATGTTTTTCAGTGGCAAGGACTGGGAGACAAGTCAGGATTGAGGGAYGATGAACGGAGCAAAGTACAGAGAGATCTTTGATGAATACCTGCTCCAGAGAGCTCAGGACCTCAGAKGGGGCAAAAGTTTACCTTCCAACAGGACAATGACCCTAAGCACACAGCCAAGACAATGCAGGAGTGGCTTCGAGACAAGTCTCTGAATGTCCTTGTGTGGCCCAGCCAGAGCCCAGACTTGAACCCGATCGAACATTTCTYGAGAGACCAGAAAATAACTGTGCAGCGACACTCCCSATCCAYCCTGACAGYGCTTGAGAGGATCTGCAGAGAATAATGGAAGAAACTCCCCAAATACAGGMGTGCCAAGCTTGTAGCATCATACCCAAGAAGACTCYAGGCTGTAATCGCTGCCAAAGGTGCTTCAACAAAGTACTGAGTAAAGGGTCTGAATACTTACATAAATGTGATATTTCATTTTTTTTTTCAATATATTTGCAAACATTTCTAGAAACCTGTTTTTGATTTGTCATTATMGGGTATTGTGTGTAGATTGATGCAGATTTTTTAAAATCCATTTTAGAATAAGACTGTAAGGTAACAAAATGTGGGAAAAGTCAAGGTGTCTGAATACTTTCCGAATGCACTGTAAATATCTTCACATTTGTTTACTAATGCCCACACACTCAGACTGAGCATTTCCAGGGCCAAAGGAAGCTCAGGGAAATAAATGATATTAAAAATACATTTTGGAGTTKTTTTCATGAAATAAACCCACACAGTGATTTATTAGACATACCAGTGATGATTTAAAAAAAAATCAAATGACAGAACTTTAAGCCCTTTATTCACCCTACCAATTCATTGACATTACCGTCTGAGATCAAAGAACTGTGTTTTATATACTGTTTCCAACAGAAGAACTGAGTTTCCTTTAGCTTTGCTGCCCCATCACCCTGAAACCCTTAGCAAAAACACTTACAACTGATCAATTTATTCTGATTGATGAAAGGGGGACTGCTGACCACAGATTGCACATTTTTAAACATGCACTTTTAAGTTATCTTGTGCACTTTGCACTGTTTTAACGTACATTCTTTGTAATGTTTTATGTTGTGTCTCATGTGTAACTATATGCTGCTTACTTGGCCAGGCCTCACTTGAAAAAGACATGTAGATGTTAATGAGACTTCTCTGGTTGAATAAAGGATGAATAAAATATACAAATCTTTCAGTTTTTTCAACATGTTTTATTATACAGTGAATGGTCTTATATGCACTGTAGATCACATAAGCTTAGGTTTATCAGAACAATAAAATACATCATATGAGAGTTGATATTTCAAGAATATAGCAGCTGCTGGTGGCATATTTGACCATCAATGTTTAATCATTGGGACTTTCATGACACAAAATAAAGCATTTTGCACAATGGTTGTTCAATTCAGTGATCTGCTTGAAGTCTTTCAACGTTAGACATCCTCATGAAAGAAAGTTCTACAATGTAACTCATTCGGTTAAAAAATGCTACTACATTTCTTGTAGTATGTTCAGCAATTGATGATACAAAGCACTTACAATATTGTGCTTTTATCCTTATTTGGCAACTGTCTATTTGTGTTTTTACATTTCTTCAAAGTAAACACAATAATACAAACTAGCACAGTGAGGAACCACGACCATAATATAAATAGAATAAATACAAAAGTTTGGTTTGTTGCTTGAAAGATGTTCTCCATCTGAATCGAGAGGTTTCAAACAATGCTGATATTCAAACCCCTGAAGTACTGTAAATATATACGTAAACAGTTGACTGTTCTATGTCCACCTCAAACCATTGTCCATCGATTTTTTTGAAGGTTGACTTCATCTTAAAATACAAGTTATTTTCTATTAAATAAAGGGTTATACAACTTTTTTAAGTTTTCCTTTTGAAGGCAAACTGTCTAGGATTTGGCAAAACACAGAAATATACAGAGAAACAAAAAAATGTATTGAGAAATAAGCACAATTACCAAAGCCATCATAAAAGCTTTTGGTCAAAAATAATTTTGATCTGATATGGAGACCCTATAAAAACAAAAGATCTGCTGAACGCTCGTACAGCAGTCACCATTATATGACTGCATTGGAGTCTAGACTGTTACTGTGTGTATCTTGAAATAAAACTGCAACATCAACACAGCAGTACAGGAACTTGGAGACAGGTAATAAATTAAATGCATATACATTTAACTAACGAATGAATGAATAAATAAATAATATAAATTAAACAAGGATACTTGCTCAGGACTTAATTTGCCTCCTAAGTCAATAGTTAACCTTGGCTTCATAATGTCTTGTGGGCTACCAGACAGTGCCTTCGCTCATCTCTGAGGAGGGGTGTGACAGTTGGTTGCTGTAGCCGCTGCCGTTGAGGGACAGTGATGTGAAGGGTGTGCTGGGGCCACACATCTCACTGGAGATGCTGTGCATTGACCCAGGTCCGTTGGGCTCTGGGCTAGGTGAGTCCGCTGGATGGTGAGATATGATGTCATTGAAGCACTGCACCTCACTGGATGGGTGATGCCCAGCTAGGTGATGGTCCATGCCCCCTAAAGGGGTGCCAGCGGGGCCAGAGGAGAAGCCTAGGTCCCCTGGGGTCTGGGCCTGTGACGATGGGGGGCCTTGGGTGTAGTACTCAAAATTTCCTCCAGGCCCATAGTATTCACTCTGATAATCTGCAAAAATATACACCCGAATATTTATGAGAAATGCTTGTGTGGTGAAAATAAAACTATAACAAAATGTATTATACTGGTACAACACCACGAGAATGTCATTTGAATTACAAAAAAAGTTTAACTAATACATTTCCTGTAGTATAGAGTTAATTTGACATAATAGTGACTTGCAGGATGACAGTATTATAAAAACTTAAAACAATGACAACTATTGCCTATAATCGAAAAAAACGTATCTTATTTTTAAATGTAGCCTAATTCACACAGTATGCCTAAACCTATTGCCAAAAAAATCGATATAAAATGCATTAAAACACCTCTGAATAGTGAATCATATTAGGAATGAAAACAAAGTAAAGGATTAACATACGTGAATGGCTCTCATAGTCAAAGTTATAATCTGATCATCTTTAAACACAAAGTTATTTGGGTGGACCATGGTCAATATACAAGAACTTACCACCATAGTATGAGAAATGACCGTTGGGGATCAGCTCCCCGGGTTCGAGTCGGTCGACCAGAGTTCTCATTCTCCTTGGACCGCGGAAAAACGCGTGCCTTCTTGCACCCAGCACGCTTAACTGCTTCATGCGCCGCTCTTTAGACCGCCGGTTTTGGAACCATACCTGCACACCACAAATAACATGAAAAGAGATGATTAAAATGAAGTTTATACGCCGGCAAATATTTATTTTTTGCATCAAAAATGTATGCAGCTGGTCTGATGACATGTTGTGAGATGTCATTTTAATAATCATGACGTGATTAGCCTATATAGGCCTAGTATACCTATGTGGGTCCTTGGCTCACCTGTCACTGTTTAATGATCTTTAACCCTCAGTTTATCTATCGTCTGTTTCGTGAATACCAGGGATTTAACAACTCAAATTACAGGATACAGGTGAATTGATAGGATAGACTTACCGATGTGTTGTCAACCAATGGCCTATAGGGTTTTCAGTCACAATTACCACAACATATACTAGTCTAACAATTACAACATAATGATACCTAATGAATAGGCTAATTTCAAAATCAGAAAACAGAGTCATTTGCATTGATATGCATATAGATAGATGTCATAAAGCATTAAGAACGTCAGGAGAATGTGTGCATCTGCACCACTTTCGTGGTATCCAGTCTGCATATCTTGCCTTCTGCCATTATTGACGAAGGTGCCATTGTTAAAAAATACTTTCTCACAGACGAATACGAATACTGAAAATAGACATCTATCTGATTTTACATGTGATATAAGCTAAAGGGAAATAGACTCTTACCTGGATTACTCTCATGTTGAGCCCTGTCTCCTGCGCCAGCTGTTCTCGGATGTGTCGGGTGGGTTTTGGCGTGGCCGCGAAAGCAGCTTTGAGGACCTCCAGTTGCTTGGCTTTAATGGTGGTTCGCGGCCCACGTCGTTTCCCCCCTACGTTCTGCTCGTCGTTTTCATTGCTGCCCACCTCTTTATCGGATAAATGTCCGATTTCCGAATCTTTACTATCATCCTGTGGGTCTTGGGAATCTGGAGATAGACTTGGGTCACTGCAAGTCGTGACTGTGAGATGAAAGAAAGACGAAATGAAATGATTTGAAATGTATTCGTATGTCTTTATACTCTTTAACAAATAGACAAAAAATAAGCGTCAAGAATACAGTATCATTATTAGGATATTATTATTATTAATATTGTTATTGTTAGCATTAGGCAATAGGCKTATTAGCCAACTACTTTTAGTCCTATTATTATTGGTGGTGATGATAACATTAATGAAGAAAACAATACATTATCATTCCTATAGGCCTAATAATATTTTAGCTTTAATATTTTTCATTGTCATCAACAACATTGTTTAGATTTGTACTGTTATTAGGCCTATCCGGATGCTGTTATCATAATTATTTTCGAACTACATTTTTTTTTAAATAAATGGAATATAAAGCAATAGGAAAAATGAGAAAATAATGATTTACAAGAGGCTTCAGAAATATATGGAAATATAAACACGGGTTTGCGGTTCCTAGTTGTGATGTGGTTCAAGTCATGTTATGTTCCATACCTGAGAGGAGGGTTGTGTCCTTTCCGTTGCTGTTGCTTAGATAATCCTCTTTACAAACAAACTTAAATTCATCTAGAATGTACATTTCCTCTCCGGTGGATAGCTGTTTGTTACACATCATACACGTGAAACAGTTCAGGTGAAACACTTTGCTCTTTGCCCTTCGAACCAAATCGTTGGGCGAGATCCCCTGGGCGCAACCTCCACACTTTGTGCCAAATCTCCTAAAAGAAAGAAAGCAAAAAATAAATACCATCAGCGACTTAACATTGCAGAGCAGACAGAGTAGCAGCAAAGAGCTACAGAAAAGATTCACATCAGATTACCAACTAAATGGCATCATTATTGGCTAAATTATAGATGTTTACACAAATGACATGCGTTTTTCATGACGCAAAATAACTGTATTTTCAGTATTTTTATGCTACAAATCTTCTTGATGAGATTCCAAGTGATTATAATGACATATCAATTTCTTATGCTTTATTTTAAACGTTGATCTGGAAATTACAGGCTACACTGATGTTGGGCCTGCCTGCGAGGTAACGAAAGCCAGCCACTATATTCATTGTACGTGGGCCTTTTTCACACAGATAACCAGTTACTCAACCACCGTAAATATAAGATCCTAGTTTAGGTTTTTAGGCTAAATAAATTGTTATAAATAAATATATATATCTTATATTTAGACCTACGTGTTGTATAACTATGATTACCTAAAACTATTATTCAAGAAAGTCCACACCGTTTATTATTAGGTTATTGAATGGAAATAATTCAAACATTCATTAAAAAAAACGTTCCATTATTGAAATACATCCTATTTAATGCTTGAAAATAACAAAGCCACACTTAACTGTTCAATTTTGCAATGTGGCCTATTTATGTAAATATATGTGTATTCAAATAGTTAACAAACGCGTGTGGACTGGAGGTCTGTGATTGCAGTGTGGGTTTTTTCAAGCTGATTTATTATTCAAATCCACTTATCACATTTTCACTAGAGTCTCAACAAACAAACGGGTGTGCGCCGACTGATTGAACTGAGGCGGGATACACTTCCGTCAAGAATCCTGGCATAATTCTCATCCCCGCTTGTCTGGCAGCCTTTCCTTGTAAACAAAGGACGATTTCCTTGAATCTGTCACAGAACATGGTGATATATGCGTATAATGTATCAGCTTTTGGTGGATCACCACACATAATCTGGGCATCCTGTCTCTGGTTTGTTAAATTTATGTCGCTCATGAGGATAGATTAAACTATCTCTAAATTGACACTAAGCATGTAACCATGAAGCAAAAAACATAATCTTGCAATAGAATTTAGTAATTATAAAACTTGTATTTTACATCATCTGTTGTTCATTTGCATAGTTCTGCTTAATTGGTACCCATTAGAAGCAAAAGCTATTCCTCACAATATTGAAAGCCATGTGCCCAGGTGTGCTTACCTAAAAAAGTCGTTTTTGCAGTACAGTCTCCCTTCCCGTGAAAAACATTTTTCTGTCAAATTGCATTTACAGTCACAGCACTGTACGCACTTAATGTGCCATGGTCTGTCCAGAACATTGAGTAGAAACCTGTCCAGAATAGGTCTTTCGCAGCCGGCACAGTGAACCATGTTTGGATAATTCCAGCTATTCCCAGGTTGAACGTCTTCCCTGTTTGTCCCAAATCAAAGCGATGTGTCTCCTTGGTTGCTTTGTTGATTTGGAGAATGACCTGCTCTAATCCACTCCTTCGACAATCCAGAGTATGCAGCTCATCCAGACGAATCTCTTAACAATGAGTTAGCATCATCATATCCTGTGAGCTCAAATATTATTGCATTCCTCTCGCATGCACAGGACAACCATAGGCTATACAAAATAGTATCAATAAAAACAAAAACGAACAAATAATTTAACAAAGTGAATACATTTCACAAGCAAGAATGCAAACTTGAGAGCAGCAAGGCCTCCCCTTGTCCATCAAGATGAGCCGAGAGGAGCGATCGTAGGCTAATATGATTCAGTGAATCTGAACAGGCATCATGCCACTACAATTACGCCCGAATACATAACTGCCACACAGCCAATGATTACTGCCAAAGCAGAAAACTACAACAAATATGATAAAATCTGTTCAATTGCTTGTAAATTCTGTAATATTCCTTCGATTCTTCGAGTATAATGCACTCTTTAGTCCAAGCTTCAGTAATATGCGTGCCTCTGAAAGCGCAAGAACTAGCCTTTATCCGAGCCTCCTGACGTCATGTTGAAACAACACCTATCAGCAGCTTGCTATTGGAGTGGCAATTACCGTGCCCTCTAAACTCTGCCGTACACTAATAGGGAACAGAGGACTATTGCCCCATATCTTTGAAACGGTCGTATTACGGTCGTATTATTTTAGAAAAGCAATTTTCCCTCGATAAAGCAAGCATATATATTCTATTCCAGGTCGAAGCGCAGCTAGGGTCTCCGGGTAGGATACATTTAATAAGGTACAGTAGTATTTCATGAAAACAACCGCTTTTCTTGTAGCTTAAAGTCATTTTGGCAGAGGAAACGAAGTTCGTTTTCGCCTAACAGTATTTGTAAATATCACTTAGAAGTCTATCATTATGGATTGGCTTATATAGTTTGTTTTCACGTCTTTAGAGAGGAGAGAAAGTGAATAACGCGGACGCACTAAAGTTCACAGATCGATTCATCAAACGGATATGTATATCTGACACAGAGATATTTAGATTGTTCAATTAGAAACATACGAATAAACAACGGAAATATGTGACAGACTTCTCACTTGTCTTTGAAAGGAAGGAAACCAACCCACCTCAAATGTGGCAAAAGGACAAGGCAAAACGACAGAGGTAGACTACTTTGTGTTGTCAGACTTGGATGATAATTACATTTTATCATTACTAAAGTGGGCTATTAAACCCCACATTAAGAATTAGTTTGTATGACACTAAAAACTGACAAAAAGTTTTTTTTTAATGAATTGTCTTCATTTATGTTTCATTATATGGCTCTTAAATTCAAACACTATCTGAATGTTTTTCACAGAATAAACCAATTTCAACCTCCAGAAATGTGCATGGTCGTTGATGACTGTATTTTGATGTCTTCAACATGTAGGGTAGCCTACATTTTGTCTAACTAGAGTTGAATAACATAATTGTTATAACCTTGCTATCGACTATAACACATTGTTAATTATTATAGTCAATTGGGGTTATTATTTATTCACTATTTAGGTCTACTCTGTKTACATTTTATTAGCCTGCATTGTTTTCCAAAATGTCTCTTTATAATACTGCATTAAAGCAACATAGCGAAAGAGTAGCCTATAGGCCTGCCGCCTGAGAATAAAACTGTGGCGCCGTGACAGAAATGACAAATCATCATGACTTCATCCTCTGCAGATGAGGGGAGGGAAGGGCTCTGGAAAGTCTGAACACGAGCTTTATAGATTAATGTTTCCCTGCGCTTATTCTACATTTCTGGTGAAAGAGAAGGATCAATAATGATTATAATATAATGTKTAGCGATAGGCGCTCCCTGAAAGATATTATCGCGCAGTGGGCAATGCACTTGGGACAGTCTGCTGGGCTGGGAACCGGGAGATAGCGGATTTTCATGCCCAGACTCCCACCGGCCACAGCCCTGCGCGCTCCTGATATCTGTTGCCCAGGGAAATGTATAAACAATCAACCATGTGGACGACTGAAATTGTTGTGATATCGTCCCATTCATACTGAAATATAAATCCAGGTCTATTCTTGTAGGCCTAGCTACTCATATTTTGTATTTATTTGTATACGCTAGTGTACGTGAGCAGCCTTTATACCTTTGTAGGCTATGGTAGGCTATAATAATGAATTAACTGGATCAAATAGCCTACAACATTTAGTGTAGTCTGCGCTAAAAGGTACGCAGTTTATCATAAGATTGAAAATAATCAGGTATGAAAACAAGCTGTAAGTAATGATGAAAATATTAATTAAATCCGTGAGGAAAAATATATGTTTGTATTTGCATTGCAGCTACTGACTCTTCCGAACAAAAATAGTGGCACAAGAGAACTTGATTGAGTGGAGTAGATTATGGGGGGCACGCGCATGAAAATCACCACCTATTCCATTCTCCTTCAGAGCCTTGTGTGTGTGAAAGTACAGACCTTGTCGAAGATAGAGCCACCACCGGTGGACGGGCTTAATGTTATAGCCCATAGATCAGGAGAGAGGCGACGCTTTATTTTCGCCAGGAGAGAGATAGTTCACCACCGCCTTGCGGTTTTATGTTGGGGATATGTCAAGCAGATGAAAAGAATGGCTAATGCATAAGCAAAACTCGGTGGTCCCTGCACTGCGCGCATTGAGATAGGGTCTGGTGAGGATTTAGGGTCGGTTCGAGGCCCATGCATTTTGAACTCAAGGATATAAATTGATAGTGTAATTCACACATACGCATGCACGCGCGCGCGCGCACACACACACACCATAAGTTAAAAAATAAAAAATAAAAACTCAGACATAAATAGAATAGGCCTAATTCTGTTCACACATTCAGCAGTCAATATTCAATAGTCTTAAATTGTAAATATTGTTTTTCACACTGAAATTATTTATGGCACTCTGGAAAACTATTATTCTTGCTGTCTCAGGTTAACTCAGCACTAATAATAAAATATATTTTTTCTTATTTTTGGACCAATCAATTGCACACGCACAGGGTCTATTCAAATGGCTGTGGCTGTAACTGATGGATGGCTGAGTGCTGAAGTCTACCTTCTGTATCCTATACCCAGAGGCTGTGAGAACCTGCAAATCACCCAAACCACAGTACACTGGGGCCCCATCATTTCAAACACATTGCTGTTCCCCTGGTTACGATATATTTGAATAGATGCATGTGAGATGCAAGCAGAGAATAGGCCTGTGCACTTGAGAGAAATGAGCGGCGGCTGATGGGAAAGACCTGGCTGTCACACCTGCTTCAAGTACCAAAACACAATATGCAATGCATGCAGTTCTTATATCAAATGTGATATTATTCATAAACATATGAAGATCTTATTCCCAGAAAGGATCTGTTGATGAACACCTACTGTCAAAAATAACAGGCTGAATTTTAACTTTATACTAAGATTTACATTTAGGCTACCAAGATGTTCAATTCCAGAATTCACCCCTCTCCACCGAACTGAAAGACACCCAATAATCCTACACAACCCCCACTCCCTCTCTTACAACACCCTCTTCATCCCCCCCTAGAATCCTAATGTTACCCTCCCTTGACCCTGTAGAATCTCTCTGCATCACAGTGGGTTACTGTTACTAGTAATACTCAGACTCTTRCCCACACTGAGCGAAGCCTTCTATCCTGACTTATACCACTCTGATCATTCTATTTCACTAGGGGATTTCTCTACTATATCCAGCAGAGTTACTGAGAATTCCTCCTCACCTCTGTTCTCACCTTTCACCTCTGTTCTCTGTCACACTACTGTCTCTCCCTGAGAATGTTACTGTAATGACCAATGCTGGTGGGAGGGAGTGTTTGATACAGTGTGATCTGGTCTTGTAAAGGACGTATTTGCTAGCCACAATGTGGTTCTGTGTACTTAAATATTTTCAATACTACCTACCTAATTACAATAAATATGCAATTTTCAAATGGCCTTTCAATGAATAATCCAATATTCCATTATCCATTCTGCTGAGGTTGCTGTAGTGTTGTCTAACTCCATACAAAGAATCCACAAGGCAGGATAAACTGTGTGAACCTATCAGCAATCCTGATTGACTCTCTAACATTTCAAATGCAACATGCACCAATATGAGAGACCTCTCGATGACAGAAATCTGTTGCAACAAGTCAATGGAAAGTTTACGGATTGAAAATGATTTGCTTGGTGGTATTGGGTGCTGTGGGGCTGGGAGTCTCCAGCTGGGTTTGTGTTTGTCCCTCTGTGGGAGAGAGCGGGGTGTTGATTGGGAGCCTGGCCCAGTATACTGGCCCCCAGCACCACTCCAACACACAAGAGGTCTGAACAGCTCTGGAATCAGGCAGGGTGCACGTTGTTTGTTTTGGACTCAGAAAGCATCTCATTAGTGCGTGTTAATTGCAGCTAATTGGCTCTAACGAGATGAACAGACAACCCGGTGGGATCATTCATACAAATAATTTGTAGAAAACAAAATTAATTACTAGATGCTAATTAAAGCCAATTAACACTGATTAAGCAATGCTGGTTATGATATGGGGAAGTGATAGATAAAAACAGTAAATACAAAAAAGCATAAAATAACAGCAACATATTAACACGTCTAGGGCTCACGAACCCTCTGAAGTAAGTTGATCTTCACCTGCATGTACAGCACTTTACCAGCTGTTGTTGATCTAACAAACAATGTAATAACTCATGTTGCTCTCTCTCAGCTGATTAATCAGAGACTCTCCTATATTGTCAATCACACTTCACCAGAGCTGGATCCACTAATCAACCACCACTCTGTTCTGAAATTCATAATGGCTTCACTGTAACACTGCAAAATTAAGGGCCTCACCTCAAACGATGGAGAGTGATGTGGAGAGAGAGAGTGAGATTGTATGTTCACACTTGTTGCAGAAACAGGGCTGGGTGAAAGAGCAGATGGTTTGGTCTTTGTTGTGGCCCTTTGTTAATGGTGATTGTCGTGGTAGCAGGAATCCCATGGCAACTGGCTCTCAGATATGGGCTTGTGGCTCAGCTGCCCTGCTAGTCCCAAAGAGGTGACAAATAAAGGTTTGGAACACTTAATAAAACCAAGACAAGCCAATCGTATTGCATGTATAACGTGTATTCATAGAGGTAGTTAGTTCTATGAACATGAGATAGCTGTCAGGCTCTACTGAGACAGGATTTGAAATCCGCGTCAACCCTCTTTCTGGACAGCTCATTAGTGTATCCTACACTATATATACAGTACATACAGTACATACACTATATATACAGTACATACAGTATCCTACACTGTATATACAGTACATACAGTTACATACACTATATATACAGTACATACAGTATCCTACACTGTATTATACAGTACATACAGTATCCTACACTGTATATACAGTACATACAGTTTCCTACACTATATATACAGTCCATACATAACATACACTATATATACAGTACATACACTATATATACAGTACATACAGTATATATATATATATACAGTACATACAGTACATACACTATATATACAGTACATACAGTATATATATATACAGTACATACACTATATATATATTATATACAGTACATACAGTACATACACTATATATACAGTACATACAGTATCCTACACTATATACAAAGTATGTGGAAAGCCCTTCAAATTAGTGTATTCGGCTATTTCAGCCACACCGTTGCTTACTGGTGTTTAAAATTGAGCACGCAGCCATGCAATCTCCATAGACAAACATTGGTAGTATTGGTAGTAGAATGTACTTACTGAAGAGCTCAGTGACTTTCAACGTGGCACCATCATTGGATGCCACATTTCCAACAAGTCAGTTCGCAAATTTCTGCCCTTCTAGGGCTGCCCCTGTCAACTGTTACTGATGTTATTCTGAAGTGGAAACATCTAGGAGAAACAACAGCTCAGCTGCGAAGTGGGAGGCCACACAAGCTCACAGAGCGGGACAGCTGAGTGCTGAAGTGCGTAACGGGTAAAAAATCACTACCAAGTTCTAAACTGCCTCTGGAAGCAACGTCAGAACAAGAACTGTTTGTCGGGAGCTTCATGAAATGGGTTTCCATTGTCAAGCAGCCGTACACAAGCCTAAGGATCACCATGCGCAATGCAAGCGTCGGCTGGAGTGTGGTAAAGCTCGCCGACATTGGATTCTGGAGCAGTGGAAATGCGTTCCCTGGCAGTCCGACGGACAAATCGGGGTTGGCGGATGCCAGGAGCACACTACCTGCCCAAAAGCATAGTGCCAACTGTAAAGTTTGGTGGAGGAGGAATAATGGTCTGGGGCTATTTTTTCATGGTTCGGGCTAGGCCTCTTTGTTCCTGTAAAGGGAAATCTTAACGCTACAGCATACAATGACATTCTAGACCATTCTGTGCTTCCAACTTTGTGGCAACAGTTTGGTGAAGGCCCATTCCTGTTTCAGCATGACAATGCCCCGTGAACAAAGCGAGGTCCACACAGAAATGGTTTGTCGAGATCGGTGTGGAAGAACTTTACTGGCCTGCACAGAGCCCTGACCTCAACCCAATCGAACACTTTGGGATGAATTGGAACCCGACTGCGATTCAGCCTAATCGCCCAACATCAGTGCCCGACCCCACAAATGCTACTGGGCTGAATTTCCAACATCTAGTAGAAAGCCTTCCCAGAAGAGTGGAGGCTGTTATAGCAGCAAAGGGGGGAGGGGGGGGGGGAGACCAACTCCATATTAATGCCAATGATTTTGGAATGAGATGTTCGACAAGCAGGTGTCCACATACTTTTGGTCATGTAGTGTACGTTGTGAGAGGGCTCGGTTCTGACTAATTTAGACTCAAAGTGGTTCAAAATACAAAAAGTACGAATACTATTAATGAAATCATTGAAATCATTGAACCGCATAAAAGTAAGATTAACTGATATTTTTTTCATTGAATTATCTCAACATTCTTGGTACTGTAATGTATATTTTGCAGTGATAGTTTCACCTTTTCACACCTTTGCGTGATGTTTAGTTGGAGAGGAAGCAGGGTAAATAACACAAGAGGCACCAGAAGGCTACCTTGAGAGTGTTAAGCAAGGTTTAAGCATCCTGACACACACAACACCTGCACCTCCTGTCCTCTCAGCAAGCAGCCCCGAAGGCCATTGAGAAATGACACACTTCAGCAATTTTTCAGGGCAGCAAGAAGTGGGGCAGCACTAGCCCCCTCAGTGCAGCACACAGCACATAGAGTGCTCAGAAAAAAGCAAAGCACACCAGAACAGTCCTTGAACACTCCAATATACTGTATATGCACAACACCTACAATACCAGTCAAAAGTTTGGACACACCTACTCATTCAAGGGTTTTTCTTATTTTTACTATTTTCTACATTATACGATTATAGTGAAGACATCAAAACTATGAAATAACAAATATGGAATCATGTGGTAACCAAAAAAGTGTTAAACAAATCAAAATAAATGTTACATTTGAGATTCTTCAAAGTGGCCACCCTTTGCCTTGATGACAGCTTTGCACACGCTTGGCATTCTCTCAACCAGCTTCACCTGGAATGCTTTTACAACAGTCTTGAAGGAGTTCCCACATATGCTGAGCACTTGTTGGCTGCTTTTCCTTCACTCTGTGGTCCAACTTATCCCAAACAATCTCAATTGTGTTGAAGTCGGGTGATTGTGGAGGCCAGGTCATCTGATGCAGCACTCCATCACTCTCCTTATTGGTCAAATAGCCCTTCCACAGCCTGGAGGTGTGTTCGGTCATTGTCCTGTTGAATGACAAATCATAGTCCCACTAAGCGCAGACCAGATGGGATGGCGTATCACTGCAGAATGCTATGGTAGCTATGCTGGTTAAGTGTGCCTTGAATTCTAAATAAATTACAGACAGTGTCACCAGCAAAGCAGCCCCACACCATCACACCTCCTCCTACATGCTTCACGGTAGGAACGAAACATGCGGAAATCATCCGTTCACCTACTCTGCGTCTCACAAAGACACAGCGGTAGGAACCAAAAATCTAAAGTCATCAGACAGATTTCCACCTGTCTAATGTCTATTGCTCGTGTTTCTTGGCCCAAGCAAGTCTCTTCTTCTTTTTTATTTTTTTATTTAACTAGGCAAGTCAGCTAAGAACAAATTCTTATTCTCAATGACAGCCTAGGAACAGTGGGTTAACTGCCTTGTTCAGCTCGGGGATTTTATCTTGCAACCTCTCGGTTCCTAGTCCGCTCTAACCACTAGGCTACTTGCCTCCCCAGTGTTTTTTAGTAGTGGTTTTAGTAGTGGTTTCGAGATGTGTCTGTTATTTGAACTCTGTGAAGCATTTATTTGGGCTGCAATTTGCTGGTAACTCTAATGAACTTATCCTCTGCAGCAGAGGTAACTCTGGGTCTTCCTTTCCTGTGGTGGTCCTCATGAGAGCCAGTTTCATCATAGTGCTTGATGGATTTTGCCACTGCACTTGAAGAAACTTTCAAAGTCCTTGAAATGTTCCATATTGACTGACTTTCATGTCTTAAGGTAATGATGGAATGTTGTTTTTATTTGCTTATATGAACTGTTCTTGACATAATATTGACTTGGTCTTTTACCAAATAGGGCTATCTTCTGTATACCACCGCTATCTTATCACAATTGGCACAAACACAAGAAATTCCACAAATTAACTTTTAACAAAACCTCATGAAGCTGGTTGAGAGAATGCCAAGAGTGTGCAAAGCTGTCTTTAAGGCAAAGGGTGGCTTGTTTAACGTTTGTTTAACACTTTTTTGGTTACTACATTTTATTTTATACATTTTTGTATTTATTTTTGTATTTCACCTTTATTTAACCAGGTAGGCCAGTTGAGAACAACTTCTCATTTCACAACTGCAACCTGGCCAAGATAAAGAAAAGCAGTGCGACAACAACAACACAGAGTTACACATGGGATAAACAAACGTACAGTCAATAGAAAAATCTATATACAGTTTGTGCAAATGTAGTAAAATTAGGGAGGTAAGGCAATAAATAGGCCATAGTGGCGAAATAATTACAATTTAGCATTAACACTGGAGTGATAGATGTGCAGATGATGATGTGCAAGTAGAGATATGGTGGTGCAAAAGTGCAAAAAAACAAAAAAACWATATGGGGATGAGGTAGTTGGGTGCGCTATTTACAGATGGGCTGTGTACAGGTGCAATGATCGGTAAGCTGCTCTGACAGCTGATGCTTACATGATTCCATATGTGTTATTTCATAGTTTTGATGTCTTCACTATTATTCTACAATGTAGACATTTTTTTTTTTTAATTAAGAAAAACCCTGGAATGAGTAGGTGTGTCCAACTTTTGACTGGTGCTGTATATGTAACTGGACAGCTAGAGGTGAATATATATGCATGGGATTTTGCTGTGTTTTCCTATCATTTACCAAATGTGTTCCTCTCATCCAGTTGACTCGTGATTGTGTACTTGCCAAGTGCTTGCCCTGCTGGCAGTGTTTGGTCTGTGTGTGCCAGTACAGTATGACTGCGGAGGGTAGGGATTGGAGAGGTAGAGCTCTCAGGTATAAGTCTTCTCCAGCCTGCCAGCTATGAASCACCTCCAGCCCCACGGCTTCTGGGAGAGCCCATCAACGCCACGGCCAACAGCCACAAAGAGAAGAGGCTTAGCTGTAATCCGTATCGACCGCCTCTCCCCTCGTCTGCCAATTCATATCATGGATTTGTCTCGCTCAATGATGTGTATTCATCAAGACACACCCTGTTAGTCCATACCATTGATAGTCCTCAATTCTACCATCATCATTCAGGGCTCTACCAAAACTACCACAAAGGGAGAGGGAATGGTGCAGACAAATAAACATTTACATACCAAAGCCACCCAGGGAGAGTACAGTACATTAGGTTAATGAAGCAGGCTTCAGTGTCTCTAATCAAACAGCTCTGCTCAGTATGTTGGTGAATCAATCACACAGATCATGGTACAGTTTTGTCACGGAATAGACATTAAAAATCACCAGGGATTTCTCAGCTGACCCTCAAGATTACTTGAGTAACTGTTGGCTTGATGAAGCTGGAGGGCATAAGATGCCAGGCCAACAAGACCTGAGGGTATGTGCTATGAGGCATTGTCAGTTCATACAATACTGTACAATATTAGGCTACATTAAGCCATGAGGCTACATTTATATCAATAATTTGTTTAAGACAGGCAAAGTAATTTGACATTTCAACTAAGACATGTTTTATCTTGTTTGATGGTAAATGCATGCATTTTTTAAAATGGTAAAACAATAAGCAATTTGATAAATATATTAATGTTAGGGAAAAGAGAGGCTAGATGAGAATGATAACATGAGGGAGGACCCAGGCAGTGTGACAGGGGTTGTGTGAGTGATGATGAGAGAGAGAGGAGGAGAGAGGGTTAGGTAGAGGACAGGGGAGAGCAGGAGAAAGGCTCCCCCAGGAGGAGAGGAAGCCTGGGGGCCTTGCAGTGAGAGGGCCCTGGGGACAGTGTGCCTGGAGCCCAGTGATGATGGTGATTGATGCAGGCACAACTCAGACACCCCAGACGGTCAGGAAAATTAAAAGGCTATTTTGTAAAGTTGTAAAGAGCAGAATGTCAGAGGGGCTGATGCGCCCCCTTTCCCCCTCCTCTCCTCTCCTCCCCACTCTGTCACGCTCACGCTGCAGCTTCTGTTTGGTCTCTTTAGTGTCATCAACCCCTCAGGGATAGGAGCTGTTATACGCCTTTCACTCACACTGGCCACGTCTGTGAGGCCATGCTGCTTCACTCTGTGTGTGTGTGCTGTATGTATGTATGTATGTATGTATGTATGTATGTATGTATGTATGTATGTATGTATGTATGTATGTATGTATGTATGTATGTATGTATGTATGTATGTATGTATGTATGTATGTATGTATGTATGTATGTATGTATGTATGTATGTATGTATGTATGTATGTATGTGTGTGTGTGTGTGTGAGAGAGCGAGAGAGAGAGAGAGAGAGAAAGAGAGAGAGAGAAAGAGAAAGAGAAAGAGAGCGCAAGCGAGAGAGAGAGAGAGATTGATGAAGTATTCAAAATCTGTACAACATCATAGTAGGATGACACTCAATAAAACAGCAATACATTTTGCTAATTGGAATTCTACCATTTGAGTAATAATCCTATCTCATCCGTAAACACAGCAAATATGCCAATATCAGTCAGGCATATGAATTTACTTTCAGTTCCATATATAATAACCCAGACAACATTAAGTCTCAGCGTCTGTAAACCATAAAAGAGGAACTTCCCTCGCATTACTCTCTTATTTGTAGATCATTTCTCTTCAATTTGAATATAATTGACCCGTATGACCTGAGGATGCACCCGGGCCCTGGATGGCAGCCCTGGCTGGGAGCAGCGTGTGTGGGGAGAGGAGATAGTGAGACAGCCTGTGTCGGGGTGGAGGTGCAGCCTATAGGGAGGACACACACAGCAGAGGTCAAACCTGTGTCAAGTGGGGCGTGGAGGCCAGCTGAGCTGCCCTGCCCCATGCTTTGTGCTCATTTAAGCAGCCATGGCCAGATACCGGGGGTGCATGGGAGGTGGGTTGGGGTGGGGGTTTTGGAGGGGTTAATAATGGGGGAGAGGAGGGGTGTATTGGGGCTTGATGAAGCTGGAGGGCATATGGTGCCTGGCCGACAAGACTTGAGGGTAAGAGAGACCTGTGGTGTGTCCCTGTCCAGAACACATGCCAACTCTCACACAAGCCAATCACCTGCCCCATATCCCCAACCTGTCCGTGTTTAATGCTCCTTTCAGATCAGTTACACAGATATCATGGAAAATATCACTCAAAGTATCACCTTCATTAGGTCATTTAAAATGTTGCTAATATTTAGGCTTTCATTGCAAATTGCACCAATTCCATATCCAATCATTGTTTTCTTTCTTTTATATTGTTGGATTTTTATTCATGATTTAGTTAGGGTTCTGATATGGGGAAAAATATTCCGTTGTAAGTTCTGGCTATAGCCTCACTACCAACTATGATTTCTCTCCATAAACATAGCGTCAAGCAWACCCCATAGCTATTTTAACAGATGACATAAAATGATAATTGACATTCAATGATCTGATGGGTGATGAGTATGACATATTCAATTAAAATCACAAACACTTTCCTGATGGTTAACATGGTTTCTACCATGTTATCAGGTTCCTCTAGATTGTTGGTGTGAGGGTATGTTGTGAAGGACTATATGATGTCATAGGGCCAGTAACCATGGGTGATCCATGTTGGAGCTGTAATCAGGCCTGTGACCACGGCTCCTAGCTGGGTAATATGACTGGCCTGCTTCAGCTTATCATCTGCACCCACGCTACTCCATCTTCTCACTACAGACAACAGGGAGGGAGAACACTGTATCAATCGATCTGTGCTCACACAGAAATGTGCTTCTCAGGGGTCACTGAGTCTGGGTAATATGTACATTGTCAAGTCAATAGGAAAATATTAGCCAAACTGTTGTGCCTGGAGAAGGAAAAGATGTGGGAAAAATACAGACACAATCTGGTGTGCACACATGCATGCTCACGTCTAGGCTTGTAGTACAAGCATACACGTATTCACACACACACACACACACACACACACACACA
>NC_036863.1:33816468-33827403 GCF_002910315.2 Salvelinus sp. IW2-2015 | reverse complement strand
CACACACACACACACCACACCACACACACACACACACACACACACACACACACACAACACACACACACACACACACACACACACACACACACACACACACACACACACACACACACACACACACACACACACACACACACACACACACACACACACACACACACACACACACACACACACACACACACACACCCACACACACACACGCACACACACGCCACCCACACACAGCTTGTGTGTGATTCCCTGATGGAATAAGAGAGCACCGTGACACACGGGGAGGAAGGAGCTCCACAGACTGGCGTCCCGAGGCAGCCGCCCACCCTTGTGTTTTCAGCTGGCCCCTCTTACACTCGCCCTTTCATCCAGTCCTCTCAGTGGGACCCAGCCCGATCCCGTGCACCAAACAGATGGGCGCCTCACAAAGGCCCCCGCGCTTCAGCAAGCTGGTGTCCTACATGCCCGATTACACCTCAATACCAAAGTTAGAATTGATACAGTGGCTCGTGGGGACTTTGTTTATGCATGTGGGCGTAGGGCACGGAGAACAAAAAAGCAAGAGGTAGTTAGAAAGCCATTTTCCTTTCCGCCGTTACAGCGCTGCACGCGTGGAGGAGGAAAATGATGCTCTGGTGAACCTGTGTCTCGTTCTCTAGGGCTGCGTTTGGAGGCAGTGTTCAGGTTAGGTGTGACAGCAGACACATTCATATGCACTCCATGGATTTATGTGCTGCCAGCCGACCATGGAGAATTCGAAGGAGGGAGACTTTCCTTTTATGAGAAGGAGAATATCACTGAGGAGAAAAGAAAATGCTGATTTACTGTGAGACATCCAGTTCAATAAAAAATGAATGAGAATGAACAACATGAATCATATTAAATCAATGAAGATATAATAAATGTGTCCTTATCCAACTGTACCCAGCAATACCTTTGTTTCATCTCAACACCACAGTTCAACATTTTAGGTGGGAATAGATATAGTGAGATAGGGCAGCGGATAAGGTTACATAAATACGTTGTTGTATCTCAGGTATTAGGAAATGTATTAACTTTAAATCCTTTGCTATAAAGCAGTGTTCACCAACTGGCGGCATGCGGGCTGAATTTGGACCACGGGTGGTTTTATTTGGCCCCCCAAGTTTCTGAGCAAAAAAATATAAGAAATTTACTGTAAAAACACCAGGAAATCAGCTACAAGTGATTTCAATTTAGGATATATTTTCCTAAGTATGCTCACGCATAATAGAGAAACACGMGATCGAATACAAATGTAAGCAAGGTTTTAAATGATTATGTTCAAATATTATATCTTCCTGCGGTCAATTTGCAGCCGACAAATTATATGTAATTATGTTCCGGCCCACCGACCATCCGCTCAAGAAAAAAACGMCCTGCGGCTGAATCTAGTTGATGACCCCAGCTATAAAGTAATAGTATAAAATTCAGTTTCGTATGAAGGGCCGCCCCACCTCCACCCCACCTACACCCTTCAGTGTTGCTTCTGCACCTCCAGCATACGGTAGTACTCAGTCAATATAGTGATTGTATCTACAATGCTGTAAACACCAGCCAAGCGTGCATTAAGTGATAGTGGATATTGACAGGGAGGAGGCAGATACAGACCAATTCTCAGGCCGACTCTCTTCTCTGTATTACATTCCAATGGTGTCGCCTCTTGGCCGAACACCATTCTTTGACGCAAAGAATGGTGTCGCATTCTTTCTCTCTACGCAGACCATTCTACGCAGACGACACCGAATGCGGTGTGACATACTGGGCCCATGTCTTTGATCACTGTGTTAACAAAACCTGTCCAGAACCGAGCTTGCAAGACGCCAGTGACGAACACTCTTATGACGCGAGGTGAGCCTCCAACATGCTGCTTAGAAGTAGACGATAGTATGAGAAACGACAATGCAGCGATCTTCAACGCGTGCAGACGTAAGCGCACGCAACCGAGCCCGGCCCGAAGCTAGCGACCTGAGAGACGAGCTATAACTGCAGAGTAGAGCAGACGAGAGGAGGTTCTGACTTAGAATATGTGGACAACTATTAAATACGCTAGGGTCTGGCTAAGGAGACAGGAAGCTGGTAAAAACTCTCCTTTCCAGACTGGGTAAGCTATTAAGCTATCTGCCGAAGATCGACAAGAGAAGTTAAATACTAGAATCGGCCTTTTAGTCGGGCGAGCAGAGAAGCCTCCTTCAACTCATGCTGACGCCAAAACAAGCCCGTCGTAAAACTGAACTATCACGATCCTTGACTTCGGCGATGTCATTTACAAATGAGACCTCACAAACAGAGTAACATGACTGCGACAGACAGAAAGTTAGGATTGCAGAGTGCGCAGATGAGCACAGTGGCAATCCGTATATAGACGTGCACCAAAGCCCCATATACTACCACCACTTAGCAGACACTGTATGCTCACGAGTGATGGCTGAGCCGCTACGAACGAACAGAATATGAAGCGATCGCCAAAACCACTGGGGCTCCAGTCAGATTCATAGGTAAGAGCTGCTTTTAGCTAAGGTAAAGACTCCGACCTAGAGAGATCTCAGACGTGCACTGGTCACCGATAGCAACACCGCACCCGTAAGACGAAATGCTCACAGAACGAAGGAATATAGTTCAGGCGTTCGATCCCGAAGACCGAACGAGCCTAAGCTATATGGGCAATGCCGTGACCTACCAATGTCTCTGCTGCAAAATACTGACGAGAGAATTAAGGCAAAGAATCACTGAAGTTCTGGAGACTTGTATCTCCCGCACTAACTTTAAGCGTATCAGCGTTACCGATCGCTGCAGCAGATGGATTACACGAGACCCGTCAGGAAGAATAGACCGACAGTACCGAAACCAGACACGCTACTCATCACCCGAGTAAATGTAGTTTTTGTATGATCTTGCTCTGTTACACAGCAGAGATGTAAACTACGTTAGCACATCCTCATCTGCAGCATATAATCACTCCAGATGAAGAATATTGCGTAAATATCTATGGGACCGTAGTTGGATTATGCGGACGGGGCGTTACACTCCGGTTACTGTCATACGGTGTGGTCGAAGTGACACTGGTATTACAGATTATTGTTTTATATGAATATGTAGTGTTAAAATGGACCGTACGTGTATGTTTACATGGTGTGAAACTCAATGAAGTTGTTTTTGGTCGCAACTGGCTGGTTAGACAGGATCTTGGATCTTGGCCAGGTATGTGACATGAGTGTGAAAATAGTATGAACTTGTTCTATCAAACTGGGGCCTAACCTGCGTTCACCAAAAGGTGAAAATGAAGAAAAATAAAAAATATCACAAAACAAAGTTAAGGTACACGAATATTGCATGGCTCTTCATAACAAGGGCATCGTATATCCAAAATTCGTGTTGTCTTACACTTTTTGGGAGGATATATATCAATTGTTCAAGTGAATAGTATTTAACAACTCTAAAATTTGGGTAACACACCTATATAATTAAATTATCATATTTCATAGTTATTTATTTGATCAATGACTCTGTGACCCATGAGCGTACCTTACTAACGGACATACTCTCTGTATGTACACCAGGCACACTGCTATCGCAGTGGCGTCTAAGCAAATAGTGGAATCCTAGATAGAGAGCAATCTGTCCGTACCACTAGACAAGAGGACCGCTGCCAAGACCCTATCGTTAATCTCTCATGCCAGCAGAGTAGAACGTGTATGATGTGAAATTCACTGCGCTTGGGTATTCCCAGTTTTCACGTTGTCTCCCTCTCTCTTCGCCAAAGTCAGTACTATACAAATCCAAGCTCTCCACAATTCCGCATGCCGTAGCTGCGCATTCTGCAGGGCGATGAGAGGGCAGGGAACTGAGGAGGAGGTGAGCTAAGTAGAGCAGTCACGTCGAGGAGCGCTTGAGCTGGGGAGGGGCAAGGCAGCCAAAGAGCAGCCTGCAATCTGTTGATTGGAGCTTGCAGCACAAGGGAACGAGGAAGCACAGACCACTGCTGAGGGGGATGGATATGCAGGCGCGGCCTGACGTTGGTTTTGGGAAAAGGAGGAGGTGGGTCCTGGGGGAGGAGCGGCATTGGCAATCCCGAGCCCCCAAAGGCATAAGTGGCCCTCGTTTGTCTGCCTAACTCCATCCGAGTCAGTGCCCTTGCTCGGCGTGAGTCAGTAATTCTGTAAAGGAGGAGCTCGAGAGGAGTGGGCCTCTACACTCACACACTGTGGCGTGCGCTAGTTAACGCTGCTAGGCTGTTTGTAACATTTGTGCTCTGTTGAAAAAATAATGTTGAGAGAAATTAAGTATAATGCAGCTCTTTTTGAAAAGACTGAGTGCTACTGAAATCTGTCAGCCCGCAAACGCTTCACACGGGACTAGATCTCATTAGCACACAGCCAGTGGATGCATTTACCATCTAGCCCTTAAGCCTTGACGTTAATAAAATTTATATTCTCTCCTAACCATCTCACACCTTAAGTCAAATGTAGTACCGTGAGAGCATGCGCTAGTAGAAATATGAGAGGAAAGAACCCGTTATCTGGTGGAGCTTTTTCCCACTTCTTGCTCGTCAGTTCTATGACGAAACCAAAGGAGTATGACGAGTAGCATAGTCTCCAAACCCCAGGTCCTCGAGCGTACTTCCTGCTTCCTCGCATCCAATCTTTGGCGTCGCTCCTCGGTCCCTCGTTCTGCCTTTCAATAATGACTATTGCCATACTCCTTGTACGCCTGATTGATGTGTGAGGAGTGACATAATGCAGTTAAATATACCCTCTGGTTTGGTATCGTGGGCTGTCTAGTACTCCCATATTCAATGTAGGCATAATTAATAAATTATGTCATGGTCTGTACAAATACAGAAGATTGGATGAATGCATCTTGCTTCTAGTACTACTTGACCTCACTAACCAAATCCGCGCTGTTTGATCCTACCTCATCCTCCCGAGGTACACATGCCCAGCCAAAATATGTGTTTAGTAAATGTTATCGGTCAAAACTACCTCTGACATAGAGTGCATCACCAATTGACTTATCACACCCTAGTCTTATAGACAGGCGAGTGAAGGAGTGAAATTGTACTGTAGTGCTGCCCTCTGGCTGTTGGCTAGTGTGCTGTCTTTTTGCCCTTGCTACGTGGAGCAGCGACCACTGAGTTTGATTTAGGAAAGGTTGAGGAAGGGCCACGTTCGAATCTAAAGAATAACCAAGCTATCCATTTTAGATTCTTGGCTATGGCACTGCTTGCAAAGGTTACCCCTGTAGCCAAGGAACAAAGATATTCCCCTTGCCGGTTTACGCAACCCCCACAGATTCCTTACAGCCACTCCAGCCGACTAACTCCGCCCTTTAAGTACGAGCACACACACTCTCTACGATCCAACAGATGAAACAAAGAAACTCGAAGGATCAGAAATTGAGTGACAGTACATAATAGATTGTCTTCCACAACAACCTTTCATGTCCCCAGCCATGAGCTAGCGATATTCTATCTATTGGTATAACAGTAGACCTTTAGCCCACAGTGGGTAAATCCCCCTCGGAGATGTGTCATATTAAGTCATACCAACGAAGTAAGAAGCCAACTTAAGATTTAAAGTGAAGAAAGAAATGGCGGGAATGGAAATGGAATTATGAAATAATAACCGGGGAGTTATATGCCTTTATGAGGCGGTTTAACTCCAATCCGGTACTGAGAACATGGTTAATTTTAATTTGACTTTATCTGACCTTACTTGGGTAATTTGTCTTACAAGAACTCCCAGTAATGTCATCCAGTAAACCCTTCCTTAAAAGTATTAAACTAAACCAATAACTATCTAGTTCGAACAGAAAAACGATGCATTGTGTTCTTGGAGAGCCGCTCATTCTAGATCTATAAGCATGTTAAAAATTTAACATAATAACATACACGAGTGAAAAAAACCTAAAATAAATTATACTAAAAATAGGTCGTATGCATATGCCGCCAGATTTGCAATTTTAAGCATAAGTTTGGATTATGACATGCGACTGTCGTGGAAAAACACAACTAGTGAGTCCATATAGCTGAGCTCGTTACATGTTGAAAAGCCCTAACGTACGGTTTTTTATCTGATACACAGCCTTATGGGCCATAATACACCCTAATAAAGCCATGCCCAGAATTTGTGTTTCACCATCCTGTTTTATCCTTGACCCACATATAAATCCACTAAGAATATACAAATCCAATCCCTAGAGTATATACTTAGAGTAACATTTAGGTGTATTTCTACCTCACTATGTACTCTATAAGAAATGTGACCAACAAAGTGTGTCAGAAATAAATAGCATTGAGATATTAGATTTTATGATGTACTCAGCCTCCTTATAATCCTAATTTCTTGTCATCACATTCCCACAGAGGATGGCAGTCAGAAAGTTTACATACACTCAATTAATATTTGAAAGACTAAGATTAAGACAATTTGCCATAAAATTATGTATTAGTAGACATCTATTATGTTCAATCGATTCAAGGATAAGCCTTATCACAACAAACCCAATAACCGTAATAAGGCGAGAGTGTAAATTTTGGGACATACCATTCCCCTCCTTGAGCGAGCCAGCTAGGGAGTGTAACATGAGTCAGACCGTATTTGAATAGGCCTCTAACTTGCTCTAACCAACAGCACTTTTTTCAGTTCTGGCTACAACAACCACCTAATAGGATTGAGGATGGCAGGGCTTTGAAGCCGAGAATCGGCAAACTTCGCTGACATACAACGTTGCTTTGTTGTCCTCTTAGAGACCAGATTTGCCAAACTTATGAACTTGTGGTGAAGGAATAGCCCTATAGCCATTGCGTAGCGTCAGTTGTCAGCGATTGTGTGAAAAACCGCAATGTCTACCAGACGCCTAAACTTCACAGCGATTAGTATAGAATCTTTGATCCCTGGAAACTTGGTATACTATCATTAAGTATCCACAGTACCAAAAGTTCTTGTCACTACCTCACATTTGGGATGCCATCTCCTATTGTGATTAACCATGAACAACTTAGAGTTCTTCAGCCCACCTGCAAGGCATAAGAACAACACAACCCGAGCAAGCATCCGATAGCTATGGGCCACCACACCCGTAGCTCATACGCCCGAATGTGGAGTATTAGTGGTGTCTTACGTAATCGGACTTCCGCACAAGTCGAGTCCGAACCGTTTGAATTCCGTCCACCAGAAACCACTAAACAGGAAGGGTCATGTTCTGCCAAAACAGTTCTTATTTTTGTTTACAGTACAGAGGAGCCAGAGGGACATTTTCTCCACAAGCCAAGGAAAGTAACAAAGCCATCATTTTGCGAATCTCATTACCCTTGTGCAGTCAAACCCGTAGGGTCGGACTTTAGGACTAGTAATTTTAACAGCCTGTTTATGTGGATAATAGGATTCCCACCCTCGCACCTGCTTCCCCTCCATGCATTCTTCTCTCCACACCTATCGGATCTCCTTTCTTCCCCAATCTAAACTGCTGACCCGCCCTCTCATATTGTCTCTGCACTGTGCGATTCTGGAACAAATTGCTTTACTTTTCGCACCAAAGTACACGCTTCACACAATCCCTATAGGCTAGAGCAGAACAGCTGTCTCCCTCTTCCTGACGGATATGGAACGTGACGCCTGGACCGTCATGTCCCATGCGTGTTTCCACATCCTATAAAACCTGCCATGTACTATTGTTTGTACTAAGTAAGAATCGAGTCGTGTCCCTTAACAAGAGCGTACCTATAGGAATTGCTTCCCGTCAAGGAGATTTAATTACCTTAGACTTTGGAGGTGAATCTACAATTCTTCCTCTCGCCAAGTGGGTCCCATTGGCTCTAAAGAAAATATTCTGCGAAGTTGTATTTTCCCTTACCTGATGTAAATCATAGATTCATGAACCCAAGAGTAACAGTTCCAACTGAGAGTTCTGAAGTGTATGTCCTATCCAGATTAAATCACACTCCAACAGGTAAAACACCGTCCTAAGTTGGAGGTCCAATATACATATCAAAATATGCACTGTTCAATTTTATGTCTTCCATTCAGAAACGCCTAACTCTCTACACAGCCCAAACTAAGTTACATCCCCTAGTTTTCTTGACCAAATTATATCCAAAGTCTAAGTGTTAAGTTGGACCAAGGGATAGCCCAGGGTTAGTACCAAATCCCTAACCTTTGTGTGAGCATGACTGAATATATACCCCGAAATAAGAATACTCCTATTTGAATCCCTACCCCTGAGACATTAAAATAGATTGTTTATACAAGGTAACATTTATGAAGTGAAATAAATTTCTGAGTTTCTCAACTTAACAATTGCTTGGATAAAAATTAAATAATAAAATACAAACTGAATAAATTATATTGACATATTCACAATTTCCATGGTGTGTCATTACAGTTTAATGCACCAACAGTATAAATGTCTCCTACAGCCACCTGCGCAACACAATATATTGCATTTAACAAGAAATGTGTGGAGTGGTTTGACTAAATAATAGGTTTATGACCATACCTAAGGTAATGTAAACATCCGACTTGAACTGTATATGCATATAAATACAGGAAACTCACGTTTTTGACTGCACTGGGAACTTTAAATATAACTACGCATTGTTATTGAAGACTATGATATTGGAGTTTGGAGTGTGGACCAATGGTGAGTCTAGGAGTCAGGGTGTGAGGTCCAACGTTCAGGGAGAGTGCAGCTTGTAAGAGGGCGGTCAATTTGTTTGGGAAGAAAAGGAGTGAAGGGGAAGTGGAGGTGAACTCCAGCTGTTTTCACAGGAAAGGGTAATGTCCATTGTTAATCCTGGCTGGGACACTCCTCTCCCCCCACCCTGCCTGTCCTGGCCTTCCCTCACCCTGGCTCTCTAGCTACCCTGACTATGTGCATTGACCCCTTTTTGTCTAACTATTTTGACTCATCATGTACGCTGCTATTACTGCTTTATTATCTATCCTGTTGCCTAGTCACTTTACCCCTACCTATATGTACTATCTACCTCAATTACTTCGTACCCCTGCACATCGACTCGGTACTGGTACCCTGTGTATATAGCCAAGTTCTCGTTACTTAGTGTGTATGTTATTGCTTGTGTTTTATTTTTTCAAATGACTATTATTTATTCTATTTTCTTTCTCTCTGCATTGTTGGGAAGGGCCCATAACTAAGCATTTCACTGTTGTTTACAAGCATGTGACAAATACAATTTGGTTTTGGATTTGATTTGATTATAGGAAACTACAGGGAACAATGGCTGCTTGGTAAACAACTCACAACACATCTGTACAAACAAGGATAGATGGTGTCTCCACAAATGTACTCCAAGCTTAACTCAATCAAACTTTAGTTTATTTGGTTTCACCTGTTAAGTAAATTATAATGAAGCCGTTCAAAGCCGTTTCTCACTGATCATTGTAGTTAACTAGGGTTATGGCTCTGACATCTACAAATCCAGAAGTAGAATCATATCTAACCATCAGAATATACTTTATAATCGTTTTATATTATATTTCCCTTCTTCTCTATCTAATACTTTACTTTGGTGATTGATTTAGAAATGTTCCACTTGTAACATAACATAATATACTCTAGGCTGCATAGTTTGTGGAAATCAATACTCCATTTTTAGATCTCTCTCTACAGACAGCTAGCATCCTGAAAGCTAAGATTATGTCAACACAGTATGGGCTGATATTCAATCAATGATAGCTTGTATTTACCCGTGGCTCACCTTTCACATTGGGCGAGGAAAAAACCCCCAATGCGATATGCACATGAAGAATTATCCGGAGATGAGCACAGGTAATGTATGGCTAATTAACGACAGGATATTCTACACAACGATTAGCATATCTTGAAAGCCAGACAGGGACGGGAGGGCAGTGAGGAGGAATAAAAGGACAGTGGCTGCTGATAAGAGCCGGCTTGTTTTTTATGTAGATGAAAAATGTGGATTATGCATGGCTAAAGGTGCTGTTCTTGACACACACACAGGCATGAGCAGTGTGCACGCTTACAGATACACACGCACACATGGCCACGCGCACACACAGAGAAGACCACATCAGGGATCATGAGAAAGATGGGAAAAGGGAGACACGTGAAAACCTGAACACAGCAGAAGCACAAAACGTTCATTGGGATAAGAATTCTGTAGGTAGACAGATGTTTCTAGTCATGCAGCTGCATGCTGCAGTGTATATCCATGGCCATGGCTAAATATGATGTATTTCCATTTCTATTCTATATTAATGTACTTGCAAAGAGCTGTGATAAATCGGACCAATGCATTGTTACTGCCTTTTAGTATATTCTCTTCACTCCCCCGTCTCTCCCCATCCTCTCTCTCTCTCTCTCTCACTCCCCCCCGTCTCTCCCCGTCTCTCCCCGTCTCTCTCTTTCTCTTTCTCTCTCTCTCTCTCTCTCTCTCTCTCTCTCTCTCTCTCTTCTCTCTCTCTCTCTTCTCTCTCTCTCTCTCTTCTCTCTCTCTCTCTCTCTCTCTCTCTCTCTCTCTCTCTCTCTCTCTCTCTTTCTCTTTCTCTTTCTCTTTCTCTTTCTCTCTTTCTCTCTCTCTCTCCCTCTCTCTTTTTATTTCTCTCTCCCCCTCTCTCTCTCTGTCTCTTCTTTCTTCTCTCTTCTCTCTCTCTCTCTCTCTCTCTCTCTCTCTTCTCTCTCTCTCTCTCTCTCCCTCCTCTCTCTCTCTCTCTCTCTCTCTCTCTCTCTCTCTCTCTCTCTCTCTCTCCTTCTCTCTCTCTCTCTCTCTCTCTCTCTCTCTCTCTCTCTCTCTCTCTCTCTCTGTCTCTCTGTCTCTCCTCTCTCTCTCTCTCTCTCTATGTTTCTGTTGTCTGTGTGTCTCCTCTCTCTCCCTCTCTCTGTTTCTTGTCTCTCTCTTTTCTCCTACATCTACACAATACTTCATGGTTTATTTTGTCT
>NC_036863.1:33762195-33816443 GCF_002910315.2 Salvelinus sp. IW2-2015 | reverse complement strand
ATAATGCTGTTCCAAAAAAAGGTCCAGTTGCCACGACCACAAATACAAATTCCATCTAGGCACCGTTGCCCTAGACCTGTCTCTTATACACATCTAGATGTGTATAAGAGACAGGAGAGAGAGAGAGAGAGAGAGAGAGAGAGAGAGAGAGAGAGAGAAAGAGAAAGAGAGAGACGGGGAGAGACGGGGAGAGACGGGGGGAGTGAGAGAGAGAGAGAGAGAGAGATGGGGAGAGACGGGGGGAGTGAGAGAATATACTAAAAGGCAGTAACACTGCATTGGTCACGATTTATCACAGCTCTTTGCAAGTACATTATAATAGAATAGAAATGGAAATACATCATATTTAGCCATGGTCCATGGATATACACTGCACATGCAGCTGCATGACTAGAAACATCTGTCTACCTACAGAATTCTTATCCACAATGAACGTTTGTGCTTTCTGCTGTGTTCAGGTTTTCACGTGTCTCCCTTTCCCCATCTTTCTCCATGATCCCTGATGTGGTGTCTTCTCTGTGTGTGCGCGTGCATGTGTGCGTGTGTATCTGTAAGCGTGCACATGCTCATGCCTGTGTGTGTGTCAAAACAGCACCTTTAGCCATCATATCCACATTTTTCATCTACATAAAAAACAAGCCGGGCTCTTATCAGCAGCCACTGTCCTTTTATTCCTCCCTCACTGCCCTCCCGTCCCTGTCTGGGCTTCAAGATATGCTAATCGTTGTGTAAGAATATCCTGTCGTATAATTACCATACATTACCCTGTGCTCATCTCCGGATTAATTCTTCATGTGCATAATCGCATTGGGGGTTTTTTCCTCGCCCAATGTGAAAGGTGAGCCACGGGTAAATACAAGCTATCATTGATTGAATATCAGCCACATACTGTGTTGACAAATCTTAGCTTCAGGATGCTAGCTGTCTGTAGAGAGAGATCTAAAAAATGGAGTATTGATTTCCACAAACTATGCAGCCTAGAGTATATATGTATGTTACCAAGTGGAACATTTCTAAATCATCACCAAAGTAAAGTATTAGATAGAGAAGAAGGGAAAATATAATATACGATTATAAAGTATATTCTGATGGTTAGATATGATTCTACCTTCTGGATTGTAGATGTCAGAGCCATAACCCTTAGTTAACTACCAATGATCAGTGAGAAACGGCTTTGAACGGCTTCATTATAATTTACTTAACAGGTGAAACCAAATAAACTAAAGTTTGATTGAGTTAAGCTTGGAGTACATTGTGGAGAAACACCATCTATCCTTGTTTGTACCAGATGTGTGTGAGTTGTTTACCAAGCAGCCATTGTTCCCTGTAGTTCCTATAATCAAATCAAATCAAAACCAAATTGTATTTGTCACATGCTTGTAAACAACAGTGAAATGCTTAGTTATGGGCCCTTCCCAACAATGCAGAGAGAAAGAAAATAGATAAATAATAGATCATTTGAAAAATAATAACACAAGCAATAAATACACACTAAGTAACGAGAACTTGGCTATATACACAGGGTACCAGTACCGAGTCGATGTGCAGGGGTACGAAGTAATTGAGGTAGATACGTACATATAGGTAGGGGTAAAGTGACTAGGCAACAGGATAGATAATAAACAGTAATAGCAGCGTACATGATGAGTCAAAATAGTTAGCACAAAAAGGGGTCAATGCACATAGTCAGGGTAGCTAGAGAGCCAGGTGGAGGGAAGGCCAGGACAGGCAGGGTGGGGGAGAGGAGTGTCCCAGCCAGGATTAACAATGGACATTACCCTTTCCCTGTGAAAACAGCTGGAGTTCCCACCTCCACTCCCCCTTCACTCCTTTCTTCCCCAAACAACTGACCGCCCTCTTACAAGCTGCACTCTCCCTGAACGTTGACCTCACACCCTGACTCCTAGACTCACCATTGGTCACACTCCAAACTCCAATATACATAGTCTTCAATAACAATGCGTAGTTATATTTAAAGTCCCAGTGCAGTCAAAAACGTGAGTTTCCTGTATTTTATATGCATACAGTTCAAGTCGGATGTTTACATACACTTAGGTTGGAGTCATTAAAACWATTTTTTCAACCACTCCACACATTTCTTGTTAACAAATTATAGTGTTGGCAGGTCGGTTAGGACATCTACTTTGTGCATGACACATGTCATTTTTCCAGCAATTGTTTATAGACAGATTATTTCACTTATAATTCACTGTATCACAATTCCAGTGGGTCAGAAGTTTACATACACTAAATTGACTGTGCCTTTAAACAGCTTGGAAAATTCCAGAAAATGATGTCATGGCGTTAGAAGCTTCTGATGGGCTAATTGACATCATTTGAGTCAATTGGAGGTGTACCTGTGAGTGTATTTCAAGGCCTACCTTCAAACTCAGTTCCTTTTTGCTTGACATCATGGGAAAATCAAAAGAAATCAGCCAAGACCTCAGAAAAATAAATTGTACACCTCCACAAGTCTGGTTCATCCTTGGGAGCAATTTCCAAATGCCTGAAGGTACCACATTCATCTGGTACAAACAATAGTACGCAAGTATAAACACCATGGGACCACGCAGCCATCATACCGTTCAGGAAGGAGATGCATTCTGTCTCCTAGAGATGAACGTACTTTGGTGCGAATAGTGCAAATCAATCCCAGAACAACAGCAAAGGACCTTGTGAAGATACAGGTACAAAAGTATCTATATCCACAGTAAAACGGTCCTATATCGACCTAACCTGAAAGGCCGCTCAGCAAGGAAGAAACCACTGCTCCAAAACCGCCATAAAAAAGCCAGACTATGGGCTGATGAAACAAAAATAGAATTGTTTTGGCCATAATGACCATCGTTATGTTTGGAGGAAAAAGGGAGAGGCTTGCAAGCCAAAGAATATCATCCCAACCGTTAAGCACGGGGGTGCGAGCATCATGTTGTGGGGGTGCTTTGCTGCAGGAGGGATTGGTGCACTTCACAAAAATAGATGGCATCATGAGTAGGAAAATTATGTGGATATATTGAAGCAACATCTCAAGACATCAGACAGGATGTTAAGCTTGGTCGCAAATGGGTCTTCCAAATGGACAATGACCCCAAGCATACTTCCAAAGTTGTGGCAAAATGGCTTAAGGACAACAAAGTCAAGGTATTAGAGTGGCCATCACAAAGCCCTGACCTCAATCCCATCGAAAATTTGTGGGTGGAACTGAAAAAGCGTGTGCGAGCAAGGAGGCTTACAAACCTGACTCAGTTACACCAGCTCTGTCAGGAGGAATGAGACAAAATTCACCCAACTTATTGTGGGAAGCTGGTGGAAGGCTACCCAAAACGTTTGACCCAAGTTAAACAATTGAATGGCAATGCTACCAAATACTAATTGAGTGTATGTAAACTTCTGACCCACTGGGAATGTGATGAAAGAAATAAAAGCTGAAATAAATCATTCTCTCTACTATTATTTTGACATTTCACATTCTTAAAATAAAGTGGTGATCCAAACTGACCTAAGACAGGGAATTTTACATTTTTAAATGTCAGGAATTGTGAAAAACTGAGTTTAAATGTATTTGTCTAAGGTGTATGTAAACTTCCAACTTCAACTGTATATATTTCTACACTATGAGGTTCGAATAATCCTGTGAAATTGTGAAAATTAGGATATTGCCCCTTTATTGTAAGAGCTGTTTGAAAATACGTTTTGGTGGGAACATCACCAGACGGTAAATTAGTTAATAGACCAATAAGAAAGAGAGTTCCAAACCTCTCTGCCAATAACAGCTAGTTTTCAGTTTTCCTTACCCACTCAGACCCCTCCCAGACAGTCCTAGCAAAATTCTTGCTTGAGAAATGTTTCTTTGCTAAGAAGCWATTTTTTTTGTTGTTGACAATTTTAAATTAAAACAATCACAGTAAGGTACCTAATTGTTACCAAGAAATGTTTTGATGTTGGAAAAAAAATGTCTGCATAGTACCTTTAATAAAAAAAACACATTGTCAAACCTAGATCTCTTGAGGAGAGATTGTATGACTGCTGTTCTTTAAACATACTCGTTTAATAATCATCTGTCTCAGTAGTGGGCCATATTGGTGTGTGGTGCCACGAGGCTGGTAGGGAGTGAGGAGTGAGGAGTCTGTGATCACAGAGAGACATGACTACAGCTGAGACTGTCCAAGCCTTGGCTCGCCCCGCCCCTGTTTTGCATGTCTCATTTGAATATATTGAGTGGGCCATCTGTAAGCCATTTATCTCATTCAAAAAGCCGTTAGGACTGCTCTCTCCTCCCCCCGATCCTCCCTCCAGCCCTGTCAACACATACAAATCAACACATGCATTCACACATATGTATGCAAACACACTTATGCACATAAACACAAATATATGCACGCAGACATACTTGAACAAACAACACACACACAGTCAGATGCTCCATCAACAAATACAAGCACACACAAGTCTGAGAACACTTTATATTTGTCTTATCCCTTTCCACTATCCATCCTCCTTCCTACACTCAGAACAAATGATTCCAAACGGGTTCTTCGGCTGACCCCGTAGGAGAATGCTTTTTGGTTCCAGGTAGAACTCTTTTGGGTTCCATGTAGAACCCTCTGGGGAAAGGGTTCTATATGGAACTCAATATGGTTCTACCTGGAACCAAAAGGGTTCTACCTGGAACCAAAAGGGTTCTACCTGGAACTGAAAAGGGTTCTTCAAAGTAGGGCTCTGCAAAGTATTGAATTAATTTGATTTCAAATGTATGTTTTAGTGTGATGTTCCAAATGCCTGTATCGCAAGAATGACGTTTTTTTCTTCTTCCGTTTTTATGAGCGTTTATGTATTTTTGGTCTCATCATCTTCGCTACTTCTATGCTGTTTCAACTCGCTAAGGTTTGGTCCAACTGAATCGGTCGATTCTCCTTCTAATGATACCCTTTTTATGTCTCAACTCCCAAAATGTAGAACAGAGCAGACCCCACTAAAATGGGAGTATCAACAAACATGATTGTGGAAAATCTATGCTCAGTTTCTGTCTCGTGCGGCATTCCGTTACCACGTACCGTTAGCAGCATTTTAGCCACATACTGTTATGTGCTAGTTGTCTAGTCTGTGTTTTATAAATGTGCAATGAGCATAAAAATATGCATTTTTATAAGGAATTGGCAACTCGTTCTCATTCGGAGAAATGAACATCTTCTTATCCAGGTTGGTCACTTGATTTCAACACCTAAACAAAGTGAACAAGCTGTGTTGTTCAAACAGTTGGAAACGGACAGGAGGGTGTATTCATAACAGTTTAACTGTTCTACCTTGTTAGCAAGCAAATAAATCCAAGTTGGCTAGACTTTAAATATAAAGATTAGCTGGCTGCTCAATAGCACATAGGCTTGTGCTTGAGAGATTGTTTATGAGACCTGTTTATGAGATGTCAACTCAARATCTATTCCACGTTGGTTCAACATAAATTCATTGAAATTACGTGGAAACAATGTTGATTCAACCAGTGTCTGCTCAGTGTGATGTTAATTTCTATAATGCCTGCTACCAGAAGTTGGTCATCATTAGTGGATGTCATGGTTCCACCTGCCACTAGAGGGCGGCAGAGACTGTCCTAGAGACATTAATGACGCTCAGGTGTGTCCTAATACTCATTATGATTTCCCTGTTAAAAGAGGTGTGTTTTCTGGTTTCCTTTGCAGAAACTTGAATTGTTTACCATGTGTGTTTGTTTCCTGAGTGAGTTTTTAAGACTTAGTGTTTATTATGCTACTGCGGCTACTGTTTATCAGTAAAGTATTTATGTTTATCCTTAACCACTGATTCCTCACCAGGTCTCTTCTCTGCACCAGGGTCCAACCTAACCACGTCACAGCAAGCTTCTGCCCAAACATGGACCCAGCAGAGATCACCCAGATCAAGAATGTTGTAACCCACCAAGGTGCACTGCTGGGGCGGCAGCAAGGAACAACTCTCCCAAATATCAGAGACCCACCGGGCACTTACCGACTCCCTCCAACCACAGTCCAACCTCAAGGAGCCAATGCCCAAGTCTCATCACCCAGTGCTACAGGTGTAGCTGTAGCTCCTCTAGGGATCCTGCACCGGGAACCCAAAATCCCAGCCCCCAAGCGGTATGACGGCCACCACCCTTCCCTCCCATCATCCATACGACTGTGCCATAGAACTCCTATCCTGGCTCCACACCTCCCCGGGGCCATCTGTACTCCCTCTCGACCCCTGAAGCAGCAGTCAGGGACAATTACATCTGGGAGTTGCTGGAGGCAGGTTTCATTCGCTTCTTCTTCATGGGTAAGAAGGATGGAAGKCTGCATCCTTGCATCGATTACAGAGGGCTGAACCCCCTTTCCCCCTACCCCTGATGTCAGCCGCCTTGGAGTTGGCCCAAGGGGCCCAATTTTTCACCAAACTGGACTTCCGCAACGCTAACAATCTGGTGAGAATCAGGGAGCGAGTTGAGTGGAAAACTGCCTTTAACACCCTAGTGGTCATTTAATCATTGAGTCATGCCTTTCAGATTGTCGAACTCACCGGCAGTCTTTCAAGCATTGGTCAATGACATTCTTATGTTGAATTGGTTCGTCATTGTTAACCTCTACAACATTCTGATCTTCTCCAAAACCCTTCCGGAACACATACTGCACGTCCGCCAAGTCCTGAGATATCTCTTGCAGAGTCAACTATATGTCAAGATAGAGAAGTGTGAGTTCCACATATCTCAAGTTTCCTTCCTGGGTCACATTATCTCTACCGCAGGCATCCAAATGGACCCTGTAAAGGTTGAGACGGCATCCAACTGGCCACGTTGAGGCGGCATCCAACTGGCCCCATCCCACCTCACTCAAGCAGGTCCAGCTGTTCCTCGGGTTTGCCAATTTTTACAGACGTTTTAAACGCAACTTTGGTGCGGTGGCAGCGTCTCTCACTGTCCTAACCCGCAAGTCCGAGACCCATTTTTGCTGGACTCCCGAGGCTGACAGGGCAGTCATGGAGCTCAAGGGATGTTTCACCTCCGGACCATCCTCGTTCATCCTAATCCTACTCGTCCCTTTGTGGAAGCCTCGGACACCGGAGCAGGGGCGGTCCTTTCACAGCGGAACTAGGAGGACAAGAAACTGCACCCATGCGCCTTTCTCTACAAGCGGTTCTCGCCAGCGGAATGCAACTACGATGTAGGCAATCGGGAGCTCTTAGCAGTTAAGTGGGCCCTTGAGGGGTGGAGATCATCTCATCCTTTTGTGATCTGAACGGATAATAATAACTTGGTCTCCACTCAAGAAGCAAGGAGGTTGAATGCTTGCCAGTCTAGGTGGGCTCTGTATTTTAACAGTTTCGATTTCACACTAYCCTATCGTCCAGGATCTAAGAATCAGAAAGCAGTCACCCTGTCCCGGCAACACAATGTCTCTAACGAGGAGAGGGACTCTGAGCCCATCATCCCCAGCTCCTGCATTGTGACCCATATGATATGGAGTATTGAGACCACGGTACGAAAAGCCCAGACCCAAGAACCTGACCCCGGCGTGGGTCCCAATAACAGACTTTATGTTCCGCAATCAGCCCGTTCTTGAGTGCTACAATGGGGACACTCCTCTAAATTAACTGGGCATCCAGGGGTTAATCGGACACTGGAGTTCCTGAGATGGAAATTKTGGTGGCCCAACATGATTGAGGGTGTGAGATCCTTTGTTGCGGCCTGTTACACCTGTGCCCAAYCAAGTCCTCACGACAGCGACCGGTGGGACCAGGTCCGGCTGGGGATGGGCAGAGGTTGGAGCGACCCAGTCGGCCCTGGTCCCACCTGTCCGTAAACTTTATCACAGGGTTACCTCCATCCCAAGGGTTACCTCCATCTCCATTACCTCTATCCTGGTGGTCGTTGATCAGTTCTCCAAGGCAGCTTACCCATGCCTTGGAGACATGATTTCCCATGTCTTTCGACTACACAGACTTCCCCAGGACATTGTCTCAGATCGTGGGCCCCAGTTCGTCGCACGGTATTGGAAGGCCTTCTGCTCCCTGTTGGGGGCGTCGGTGAGTCTCTCCTCAGGGTTCCACCTACAGTCTAATGGGCAAACTGAGCGGGCCAACCAGGAGTTAGAGAAGTTCCTCTGCTGTTTCGTCTCCACTCAGGCCAGCAAATGGAGCATTTTTTGGGGTCTGGGCCGAATATGCTCAAAACACACTGCCGAACTCGTCCACAGGACTGTCGCCATTTGATTGTCAAGAGGCTGAAGCGGGGGTGCCATCAGCCGAGGTGTTCATTCGATGATGTCGCTGCACCTGGATCGGAGCGCGGTCCTCCTTGCTCCGCTCCTCTGCCCGACACCAACACCAGGCAAACCTTCACTTAACGCCTCTTTGGCTCCTCTGACCGGGTCAACGGGTGTGGCTCTCCACCCATAATCTTCCCTTAAAGGTTGACTCGAGGAAGCTCGCTCCACGCTACATAGGACCATTCAAGATCCTGAGTCGCATCAACCCGGTCACCTATCGTCTCCAGTTTCCCAGGTCTATCCTTCCATGTCTTCCTTCTCAAGATGGTAAGGACCAGTCCCTTCTCTCCCTCCACACCTGCCCCTCTGCACCCTCGACTTGTGGATGGCTGCCCAGCCTACCCTGTCCGCCGTCGGTCCGAGGCATCCTGCAGGACCTGGTGGACTGGGAGGGCTACGGTCCCGAGGAGCAGGCGTGTGTGCTTGCCCGGGACATCCTGGATCTGGCACTTGTTCGAGACTACAACCAACTACATGGTGGTCGCCCTGGCTCCGCGGCTGGAGACGCACCTAGTGGGGGGGTACTGTCACCTGTCCACCTGTCACCAGAGAGCGGCAGAGATCATCCTGGAGACATTAATGACACTCAGTTGTGTCATAATACTCATCATGATTTCCCTGTTAAAAGAGGTGTGTTTTCTGGTTTCTTTGCAGAAGCTTGAATGTTTACCGTGTGCGTTTGTTTCCTGTGTGAGTTTTTGAGACTTGTGGCCTGCTGGAGGTCATTTTGCAGGGCTCTGGCAGTGCTCCTCCTGGCACAAAGGCGGAGGTAGCGGTCCTGCTGCTGGGTTGTTGCCCTCCTACGGCCTCCTCCACGTCTCCTGATGTACTGGCCTGTCTCCTGGTAGCGCCTCCATGCTCTGGACACTACGCTGACAGACACAGCAAACCTTCTTGCCACAGCTCGCATTGATGTGCCATCCTGGATGAGCTGCACTACCTGAGCCACTTGTGTGGGTTGTAGAGTCCGTCTCATGCTACCACTAGAGTGAGAGCACCGCCAGCATTCAAAAGTGACCAAAACATCAGCCAGGAAGCATAGGAACTGAGAAGTGGTCTGTGGTCACCACCTGCAGAATCACTCCTTTATTGGGGGTGTCTTGCTAATTGCCTATAATTTTCCACCTTTTGTCTATTCCATTTGCACAACAGCATGTGAAATTTATTGTCAATCAGTGTTGCTTCCTAAGTGGACAGTTTGATTTCACAGAAGTGTGATTGACTTGGAGTTACATTGTGTTGTTTAAGTGTTCCCTTTATTTTTTGAGCAGTGTATATTTGTGAATCGCCCATAAGTTAGAAAAATTTGAGACCGGATAGGCCATATCGACCAGGCTTACTTCAACAGGTTCTCCTATGGCTGTGTTCCTCAACTGGCGGATGGTTTAATTTGATCCACCAAGTTTTCTAAGCAAAAAATATATTTACATAGACTGAGTGTACAAAACACTAGGAACACCTTCCTAAAATTCCCCACCTTTGTCCTTAGCAGAGCCTCCATTCGTCGGGGAATGGACTACAATGTGTCGAAAGCGTTCCACAGGGATGCTGGCCCCCTTTTGCCCTCAGAACAGCCTCAGGTCATCGGGGCATAGACACTACAAGGTGTCGAAAGCATTCCACAGGGATGCTGGCCCAATTTGACTCCAATGCATCCCACAGTTGTGTCAAGTTGGCTGGACYTCCTTTGGTGGTGGACCATTCTTGATACACACGGAAAACTGTGAAAAACACAGCAGCGTTGCAGTTCTTGACACACACCGGTGTGCCTGGCATCTGCTACCATACCTCGTTCAAAAGCATTTCATTTTCTTGTCTTGCCCATTCACCCTCTGAATGGCACACATACACAATCCATGTCTCAATTGTCTCAAGGCTTTAAAATCTCCTCCCCTTCGTCTACACTGATTTGAAGTGGTTTGCATTTTTTTTATAATTTCTTTTTTCATTTTTGGACATAAGAAAACAAAGTTATTTTAATTAGAAATCTGTTCCAAAGTATTCCCACTTATAATAGAGAGACACATTTGATCATATACAAATGTAAGCAAGGTTTGAAATGATTATGATCAAATATTATATCTGTTTGGGCTTCTTTTTTAAATTTGCAGTCTGCAAATGATTTGTAATTACGTTCCTACCCCCCGTCCGGTCAAGATAAAAATCGGCCCGCGGCTGGATCTAGTTGATGATCCCTGTCCTATGCTGCCAGCCAAAGAACCCTTTCAGGTTCTAGATAGAACATAAAGTGCTAAGAGCGGAGTAGCACATTTCTACRACCTTTTTTCCTCTTTTCTGTTGATCATTTTTACTCATTATACTCAGTGATCTCTCATCCTTCAATCCTTCAGCTGGATGTGTGGATGTCTGTCCGGCAATCCATCACCAGCCTTATACACTATGCTGGACATTGTTTTTATATCCTCCTCACGTCAGTCTGACAAGTGATTCCTGGGTCCCTCTCTCCAGCTCCGCTCTCCCTGGAGCCACTGGGACTACAGCGACCTCTCAGCGCTGACCATAAAAGCACTATTACAGGAGTAATGACCAAATTTAACAGCTTGCTTCAGCACACCTGGGTTCCAGACAGGGCCGTATCTCTCCTCCCACAGTCCCACACCTCTGCCGAGCAGTGAGGCACCCGACCACTGAACCAGAACTTCACTGACAGGGTCAATATCACCATGGAGGGAGAGGGTTGTTTCTTCTGAAGACGCGGTATAGATTTTGCAGGTTCTCATTCGCGCCTGCATGTAGGGCCAGAGGGGCTTGAGGAGAGGGAGAGAATGAGAGAAGCTCTTCAAGTTAACCCTCACTCCAGACTGAGAGGGAACTAGGCAGCAGATACTATGGGGTTTAGGGAATGTAGGTGTAGGTCAATGAAGTCATTCATCTGTTCCAATGCTTTTCTGTGTGTAGTCGGAGAAGAAGTAGATATTTCACTTTGAATATATTGGGAAATATTATACACTTGACTATGGTTCGTTCGTAAAAAATGAAATACAAATGACAATAAAACCTGTGTATGCTAGCAGCCAACAAAAATAGAGAGGTGGGGATGTAGCGGCAGAGGAAGAGGGAGACAGAAAGGGAAAGAGAGAGGGAGGAGGAGCGGTTGATTCTTTAAAGCCTCTAAAGCCCTTCTACCACAGGCGAAGAGAGCGGAGGATAATGGAGCAGACTGATGTCAGTGAGTGGCGGATTCTCTGATACCCAGGCAGACAGGCAGCAGAGCCTCAGCCTGGAGGCAGCACAGCCTGGGGGCATCAAGYCCAGAGGTCCTCCTTCAGCCCCCACTAAGCTAATGTGCTAATCTGTTTTCTCCAGCACGCCCCGCAGCTATCTATAGCCATGTGTGAGGCCTACAAAATGCTCCTTTACTGAAATGGGTTAATTGGTCACACTATCGGGACAGGGACAGTAACCCGATAGATAACGTCCACTCTCATCATGACCATGTAGATATGCAAGGTATCCTGCTCCATTTAGCAGACTATCATCTAAGATGATATGAAGGATAAATTCGGTCTTCATAAAAATAAAGACATAATAGTTCTGCTTTCAGCATCATTAAATGAAAACAGATTTTTCTTTTTTAGTCTTTGTGGATAACTCCTGGATATCAAGGAAAAAACTCATAGCAAACATGACAGATGAGCATTATTCATTGATCGTTGGTTCTTCGCCCTCCCTGAGAGCCAGTGTGTGACAGGCAGAGGTTGGTGAGTGCAGGTGCTGAGAGAGAGAGAGAAATATATAGATAGAGAGAGAGAAGGAAGGCAATAAGGGCCTTCTACAACATCAAAAAGAACATAAAACTTGACATCCCAATTAGGATCTGGCTAAAAATACTTCAGTCAGTTATAGATCCCATTGCCCTCTATGGTTGTGAGGTCTGTGGTCCACTCACCAACCAAAAAATCCCAAAATGGCACAAACACTCAATTGAGACTGCATTCAGAATTCTGCAAAAATAAACTTAGTGTACAACGCAAAATCAGAAGCAGAATATGGACTATACCCTACCAAAATCCAGAAAAGAGCTGTTAAGTTCTATAACCACCTAAAAGGAAGTGATGCCCACACTCTCTACCACAAAGCCCTCACCTACAGAGAGATGAACCAGCCAGCTGGTTCTTGGACTCTGTTCACAAACAGACCCCACAGAGCCCCAGGACAGCAGCACAATTAGACCCAACCAAATTATGAGAACACAAAAAGAGTATCTGACACACTGGAAAGAATCAACCAAAAAACAGAGCCAATTGGAATGCTTTCTGTCCCTACACAGAGAATACACAGTGGCAGAATACCTGACCACTGTGACTGACTCAAAATGAAGAAAATCCTAGACTATGTACAGACTCAGTGAGCATAGCCTTGCTATTGAGAGAGGTCGCCATAAGCAGACCTGGCTCTCGAGAGAAGACAGGCTATGTGCACACTGCCCACAAAATGAAGTGGAAACTGAGCTGCATTTTCTAACCTCCTGCCAAATGTATGACCACATTAGCGATACATATTTCCCTCAGATCACACAGACCCACAAAGAATTTGAAAACAAATCTAACAMTGATAAGCTCCCCTATCTGTTAGGCGAAATACCGCAGTGTGCAATCACAGCAGCAAGATTTGTGGTCCGTTGCCATGAGAAAAGGGCAACCAGTTGAGGACAAACAACACTGTAAATACCACCAACATTCATCTGTTTGTTTATCTTCCCCTACTATTCGAACTACAACTATTTGCACATTGATAAAATACTGTACATATCTGATATAACACTTCAAATGTCTTTATCTTTTTGAATCCTTTTTGAGTGCAATGTTTACTGTTAAATTCTAATAGTCTGTTGTTGATTTGTTTTGTGTCTTCTTATTTTTTATATTGTTTATTTCATGTAAACACATTTGCCATGCCAATGAAGTCCCTTTGAATTGAATTGAGAGAGAAAGAGAGAAAAACAGACAGATAGAGAGAACGGGGAAGAGAGCGGGGGAGTTTGGTAAGTGCTAATGGAGCTAAGCAGGAGAGCAGCTGATCACAGCACTGAGACCCTGTCAACGTCACCTCGCCTTGCCCTGATGCTCTGGGGTTGTTCTACGCCTTGTGACTAAGACAGATGCTCATGACAAAACACATCTCATATCCAGCTCTGGGGCCCTCTCTGCTCCCTATTCAAGCCTCCTGCAGTCCTATTGCCTGCCTCCGCCCCATGCAGACACCTGCAGTCCTCCCGGGCAATGCATCACCCATCAGGGTGGGAGTAGAGGGCAGGCCTGAGCTCCTCGCAGCTCTACCCTGCCTGGGGTTGCCTGGGGCTGGCTGCCTGGGCAGGGCACATGTCTGTACTGTGCAGCATGGATCACCCCCCTTCAACAAAACTGAGATATGGAGCCAAGCACAAAATCTGACACAAGAGAACACAGTGCAATTCTCTCTGCTTTCAAGATACAAATATGTCCTTCCTGTATTTCTACAGAAAACATAATAATCCAACCTTTTAATCTGATTATTTTACATTGAAATATCCGTTGTCTAAAGATCTAAAGCACACCGCGAATCTCTCTGCATAGAAGAATCTCCAGTTTCCATTCCCATTCAACTCTTGAAGAAGTATCAAGATAGACATCCTTACTCCTTCATATATTCATGAACTGACATATTAGAAGTTATTAGTGTTGTAATTAAGTGACCATTCATCTGCTTGAGTGGCAGGTTAATTTCCAAATTACTAAATAACRTCACATTAAATATTGTACAAATTGCTTGAGTAGTAGAAGTCCATCGCAGATCAAATATAGGGAGGGAAAAAGTATAATTACTTTAAAAGTAAATTATCTTTTTATGGGATGGTACTTATCAAACGTTATGTAGTGCTGGCTGCCAATTATTAAAATCTTAATCAAATATAGATGGTCCTCTTAATTAAATTAGTCCAGGTCATCAGAGTCCTTTGGATAGTGAGACATGATGACACATATTTGATAACTGAAATATATGTGGTTCCAAGGTCCTTAACAGTATCTGGCTGGTTTATAGGGCCATGATGAAGTGTGGTTCATCAGGTAAAGATGGGAGTTGGATTGATCACTGATGTCTAACCGTTGGGTCWAACTGATAAGGTTTCACTATGGCAAGCAAGACTTCCTTTTAGCCTTTTGAGTCTTTTTTTCTCCCTCTGCTCTTCTGTCTTTCTGCGCGCTGTTTGTCCACACAGCTCTGTCAATGCAGATGTAACATTTGTCATGTCAATAAAGCTAGTTGCAGAGCATTGATCAGCTCAGGCCCTTGGTTCCCACGGGGGGCTCCTGAGAAAGCAGGAGGTAGTGATTCGCCAACCCCAGATAGTATCAGTGGCCCTGTGATAACCACTCCTGTGTCTCTCCGTGGCCTGCTCCATACAGCACTGCTGCTGCTCCCTGGAGATAGAGCCTGATAACACTGACCCTGCCTGTCTGACCTGACATCCCCACTCAGCTGCCTGCAGCCAGGGGACCATCCCCACACAACCTGGTCTCAGGGCATTTAGTAGGATTTGGTACGTAAATTTGTTTGCCCCATTGCGTATGATATATTATGTTATGTTAGGTTACATTATGAATGGAATAGCAGTAGAATTTACAGGGAGAATTCACATTGGTGGTTAGGAGAACTAACGAGGAYGTTAGGAGAATTTATGTAAAAGGTTAGTAGAATTAGGTTAGGGTTAGGAAAAGGGTTAGGGGAAGGGTAGCTAAAAATGCTACAGTTGAACCCGAAGCAACTCGAACAGGAAATCTTTGGATTGTTAAATGGTCGCGATATACGTGCACCCATCCTCCCCAACCAGCCTCCCTACTTTCGTTTCTGTCTAAAGTAGCTATACCATTAGTACATATGTTTTGGAGGTTCACAAAAATATGTATAGTATGCTTTGTATGGCTCTGAGACCAGGCTGCCCCACAGCAACACAGGTCAGGGGGGAGAGGGGTTCCGCTGGGAGGGTGTGGGAGTACAGGTGGGGTACGTGAGTGGTGATTCTGTATAGGCTCTGTCCACTCTATGCTCAGAAATGACTGAACTCGGATGACCTGACAACATGACGACAAGATGGCCTTTATTCTGAATGCGGATGTAGTGTTCCCCCCTCTAATCCTGTCCTGGCTGCTAGGTGCAGATTGATCAAACAAAATATTCAATGTCTTCTCTACTCAGGATGTTCATGCCTGTTTCTCTTTCTGGGTAGAAAAGAAAGACATCTTTGTCAGCTGAACAAAGTGTCCTTTTTTTGAGAAAGGGAGAAAATCAATGGCTATCTCCAATCTGTGGAGACACAATCAATTCTTCTTGGGTCTTATCCCCTCAATGGAGATGAAGGGACATAATGGAATATGGTCATTTCAGGGTTAGAGGAGACTTTGCGAGAGGGCCCTTAGATGAGGTGCTTGTGCTGTACACCTCCTCCTGTATTATGGCTGCTATTGATTTCTCTCACCCTGGGTGAGTACATGAATCGCTGTGCTCTTTCACACACAGAGACAGGAGGCAAATCAGGACCGCATGGATGCTCACTTGCTGCCTCTAGTTGAGTGGATGAGACTTTGAGGAGTAAATACATTTGACCTCTCAGTCTCTCTGCCTTCTCTTGGTGGATCACATTATACAATGGCAAAAGCCGGTCCATCCCTTACTTATGCCAATATTGTCCACTTCCATAAAGCTTCAACTCATAAAATGAACCACTGTTAATTTTATGAGCTGAAGAATGGTGCATGGTCTTAAATGGTAGGGCTCTCTTTTCTTAGCACTTCATGTTTACAAGCACATAAGTGTAAATTGCTAAATCTTCATTGTGCTTCAGAGCCATGGCGCTAGTTCAATTACCCTGAAAGAATGTAATGCCACAGTGCATAAGTGTTTCAGGAGGTAGAAATAAAATACAATAGTGAAGAATCCATTGGCTGCATTGTAAAGCACTATAATGACGCCTTAGTTTTGCAAATTAAAGAAATTGCCTGCGGGCTTCACATAATACTGAGACTCGAAGCAATTTCATGACTTGCTAATTTTCCTAATTTAATACCTGTGACGTGCTTAATTAATTGAGGTTTATAAAAAGAAAAAGAAAAAAACAGAGACTAGAATTTTAACTAGAAATTAGTCTATGAATAGAATATTTAGCTATTAGTGCTGTTGTGGTTATAGTACAGTGATTTACAATGTAAGAAGAGAATCAATAGCATGTTAACAAATAAATGTGAGGACTTTGATGAACGCGGCCATGGTTTTATTGACCGTGCCAGACTAGCCTGAGTCATATTGTACACATTAAGTTGGAGCAGTTGATTGCATCCAGAGGAATAATAGGTTATGCACTACAGATCACAATGGGTTTTGTAAAGCTTAATTCCTTATCCCTGATTAAAGTCCCCTAAACTCAGCCACAAGAGCCATAAGTTAGCAAATAATTCCTCACAGCAGTAATTGGTGGACTGATTAAGTGGTGCTGGAATGTCTGCCACGCAGCAATACCATTTGTACTGTACACTGTTGGGGAATAAGTAAAGTTACTCAAACAAGGTTGTATGAAAGACGACAAAATGTAACCCTGATTTCACTATGGATGCTTCAACGTTCGTATGGCAGAGTGGAGGGTGGGGGAGATAGCAAACAGATAGAGCGGCAGCAATTGAAATGCATGTGGCATTCAGTCTATCATTTCCTCAACAAGGCAGTGGCTACATGCTCCGTCATCATAATAGCAAATGAATAATAAAATAGCATTTAGAATAATGCTCTGACCAGAATGAGCCCCATATCAAGTGCACAAAGCATGTATAATTTGTTATTGCGCTGAAGATGCAACAAAATATAAAACACTGAATGTATCAAACAACCCAATTAATGAATTAATGAAATTGTTTTCAGGGGTGACAAATTCAACATTTGACCGATGATGAATTCTCGCCATTTCCTGATTTGTTCTGTGAAATACAGGCCAAGTTAATCTTGTGGCGCGCCACAAGCAATTGTCAAAGCCATGAAAAGATGATTGGGGATGGGAAATGAATATCGACAGAGCAGATAGAAGAGACGGCGTAAACATTGATGAATAAACTATGAACATAAACAGCATAGAGGGCCTTGGTTCTGACATCAATACAAGACTACATAAACACAATATTTTTTAATTGAATCTGCATTCATGGAAGAGATCCAAGCTGCCATTCAACCGATAATCTACATATTTCTTCGATATAAGATGAAAGAAACATCGACAGTAACGAGGCTCTCTGTAGGGAATGAATAAGACGTAAAACCTGGCTTTTATTTTCCAGTTTACTCCCTCAACAGCAAAAGTGGTGTTTCTAAGTATTGTGTTTCAGTCCCAGGATTAACAGGCATCTGTTCTGCTGTTTGTTGTTTACTCTCCTGTAATTTGATATACCTTTGCCTCCACACTCAATACACTGTTTCATTATTACATTTTCTTTATCTATTTTCTTAATTCCCCGTTTGATTGAAGCCTYGATAATCCATGATTGGCATGACATGGCTTGTATTTGTCACAGTAGCATCTCTAAAGCGTTAACATGTTGAATCGGGMGGAGTACATTCCTGCAGTAATTTGGTCTAATGTGTACCGTTTTCATAATGCTTCATTGCAACCACTGGTGTGTTTCAACCAGACTCTGTCATGAGACTCTGTTAGCTGAGTGGTATACCAATGTCTAGTTTGTCTAGTTATATCAACACGCCTGGTGGCCTTGGACCTAGGACCAGATCTGGTCAACATGAGGTCCACAGACACTGAGGGTCAGAGAAACATTCCACCAACTTCAAATGATACATGTTGTTCTTTCCTTTTTATTTTGTCCCCAAAGTGGTAGAGTGGAGGAAACACATCGAGCCAATAGGTAAATCCACCATCTTGCCCCAAAAACACAGAATCATATAATAAATTGATTGAAAAAATATGAAACAAGTGGCTTGCCCTGGGGCCACAGGCCCTCCAAATCCATCAGGGCATGTTTTTAAGAAGGTCACTTTCTTCCCCTTTAAATCAGCGACCGGGCGAGAAATGAGCAGCTGACTTTGAATTTAGAGTGTTCATTAATACGATATTATGTCAAATCGCTGCCATGATTCAACTCTGCATTTGGCTCTGATTCAAGGATTTGTGCACGGGGTGGATATGATGACAGTATTGGCGAAGTTTGTACAGGACGTGGAGGGAGGTCCTCTATATACAAGTCCTCTATATACATATTATGTCATTCAGGACCCAAAAGTGTGTGCCKACTGGCCAGGTCTGGCAGCAAGATAGGAGCAGCTAGTAGTGGCTGAAAAATGTGTAGTGGTGCCTCCTGTCTGAAAACACATCATGAGAGAGAGAGGAAGAGAGAAAGAAAGAAAGGGAAAGAAAGAAAGAGAGATCTTGGGAACAGGAGAGTCAGTGATTCAGAGAGAGTCAAAAAAAACGGAGAGAGAGGGAAAATGAGTCGTGGGACCATCTGTCAGTGGTGGTGATGAATGGAAATGGACCTCTCAGCTCCCTCCTCAGCGCTACAGCCTTCCCCGCCACCCCGGCTGACATCTCTCTGATGCAACGTGTTTTGTAAATTCGTGGCAAATTACTCCGTCAGATGCTGCCGGCGCCTGTCCGTCACGCCAGAGGGAAGGGTGATGTCACACAGACAGGTGAGTGACAAGGACGAGCCAGGGGGGAACAAGACAGAAGGAGAGGAGTGAAAAGAGGAGGGGAGGGGGAAAAAGAGAGCAAAGGAGGAGAAAAGCCAGGGGCTCTTCTAGCCATGAATCCCCCTGGGCCGGGCAGTATCAGTCAATCTGGGGCTAATTCATGTCAGAGTGTGTATCCTATCTCCTTGAGAGGCCAGCAGAAGGTTGATKAAATTGAAGTGGAAATGAAGTTGGATGCACCAGAGGATAGGCACAACAATGGTGAGGAGAAATGGGCTCGTCTCCCTAGTGCTCGCTTCCTCTCTCAGTGTATCCCTCTGACCTTGGTGCACGTCCTTGCCCTCAAACACTTTATAACCCACTCTCTCTCTCTTCCTTTTTTTTCTCAATTATACCTATTTTCAAAATCCAAAATGTTTGTAGATTTGGTAACTTATGGTTGTGGTATTGCATGCTCATTGGTTGGGGTATCCTTTTTGCCACTGAAACTAAAGTCAGTATAAAAAGGGAGAGAAAAGACCAAGAATTCCAGCAAATTCCATAAAATAGTACTCTACAAGGTGTCCAAAGTGTTCCACGGGGATGCTGGCCCATGTTGACTCCAATGCTTCCCACAGTTGTGTCAAGTTGTCTGGATGTTCTTTGGTGGTGGACCATTCTTGATACACACGGAAAACTGTTGAGCGTGAAAAACACAGCAGCATTGCAGTTCTTGACACAAACTGGTGTGTCTGGCACCTACTACCATACCCCGTTCACCCTCTGAATGGAACACATACACAATCCATGTCTCAAATGTCTCAAGGCTTAAAAATRCTTCTTTAACCTGTCTCCTCCCCTTCATCTACACTGATTGAAGTGGATTTAATAATCACAATAATCAATAATCACATGGATTCATCTGGTCAGTCGATGTCCTGGAAAGAGCCTGTGTCCTTAATGTTTTCTGCATTCAATGTATAATTATCTCTCATGTCAGCTTCCCCTCATCTCCTCATTGTTACGTTCATTGTTGGAATGAGACCAAGGTGCAGCGTTGTAGGAGCACATTTTAATTTATTAAATGAACACCAAAAAACAACAAAATACAAAACAAACGTAAAGTTCTGCAGGCTCCACAGCAGCTATGCAAAATCAAGATCCCACAACCTACGGTGGGAAAAAAAGCTGCCTAAGTATGATCCCCAATCAGAGACAACGATAGACAGCTGCCTCTGATTGGGAACCATACCCGGCCAACAAAGAAATAGAAAAACTAGAATGCCCACCCAAATCACACCCCGACCTAACCAAATAGAGAAATAAAAAGTCTCTCTAAGGTCAGGGCGTGACACTCATTCATTTTCATTTTGTCTTTTCTTTGTTAACTAGCAACATTTGGGTTTGCACAAGAGCAGAGACCCATGTTTGAGAATTCATGTTGAGAATTCATATGTTGGCCATGATTCTTTCTCCTGCATTGCACAATAATAAGAGAGAACTATACAAAGGCCTATAGGAGTGGCCTTATCAGTCTCCTCAGCTCATCTCACCTTGAGCCTAGCTGGCTTTGTTTGGGAGCCACAGAAAGTTGGGCTTGACAGTGGCCATGCAGGCTGGCATCTCCTCTGTCTGCAGATAACAGAGAGAGGCTGCAGAGAGGGAGAGAGAGAGGTGTGACCCGGCACAGCATCTTTGTGTGTCAGTCCTTCTACTTGGATCTCACGTTGGATGTAATATCCTCTCCAATCCTTTTTCAACACTGGGAAGCGTTTCGCCACATTATTGCCCTAAAAAAAAAGCTGCTGCTTCTCCCTTTGTAGTCTGAGCCTTTATTTATGAAGGTAAGAAAAAATCAATAGTGTTTCAGAACTCAATTCACCTGGTCTAGAAAAAGGCTATTGTGTGAACATGTGTGTGCGTGCGTGCGCACACGCTCATGCACTTGTGTGTGGGTTTGTTTTTGTTTGTTGTCATTCTATAGGTTCCCTGAGCAATCCCTGACATCATTTGGAGATTGTGTTGATAGGTATCCTTCCTTCCCTGTATAGGTTCAATGGAGATAATGTTGGTTATACAATGTGTGCGTTTGAATTCAAAGAGGCAAGGCCTTTGGGGAAAGCTCATGACACAAACAACTGAAAGTATTGTCACAGGTCAAAGATCAAAACATAACATTTTGTTTGTCCTTCCCTGTATACATTGAAGGTTCGTCTGTGCTGCTTTAGTTAGTGTCTCCTGACCGCTCCTGTCTCAGCCTCCAGTATTTATGCTGCAGTAGTTTATGTGTCGGGGGGCTAGGGTCAGTTGGTTACCTGGAGTACTTCTCCTGTCTTATCCAGTGTCCTGTGTGAATTTAAGTATGCTCTCTCTAATTCTCTCGTTCTCTCTTTCTCTCTGAGAACCTGGGCCCTAGGACCATACGTCAGGACTACCGGCATGATGACACTTGCTGTCCCCAGTCCGCCGGGCTTGCTGCTATTCCAGTTCAACTGTTCTGCTGCGGTTACGGAACCCCTACCTGTCCAAGACCTGCTGTTTTCAACTCTTATGATCGGCTATGAAAAGCAAACTGAGATTTATTCCTGATTTTATTTGACCATGCTTGTCATTTTGAACATTTTGAAAATCTTGTCTCTCTCTAATTTTCTCCTTCTCTCTTTCTTTTCTCTCGGAGGGCCTAGGACCATGCGTCGGGACTGCCGCCCGTGGTGACTCCTTGCTGTCCCCAGTCCGCCTGGCCTTGCTGCTATTCCAGTTTCAGCTGTTCTGCCTGCGGTTATGGAACCCCCACCTGTCCCAGCCTGTTGTTTTTCAAATCTTGATGATCGGCTATGAAAAGCCAACTGAAATATTCATGATTATTTTTGACCATGCTTGTCACTTATGAACATTTTGAACATCTTGGCATAGTTTCTGTTATAATCTCCACCGGCACAGCCAGAAGAGGACTGGCCACCCCTCATAGCCTGGTTCTCTAGTTCTTTCCTAGGTTTGGGCCTTTCTAGGGAGTTTTTTCCTAGCCACCGTGCTTCTACACCTGCATTACTAGCTGTTTGGGGTTTAGGCTGGGTGTCTGTACAGCACTTCGAGATATTAGCTGATGTACGAAGGCTATAAAAATAAAAATTGATTGATTGATTGATTGATTGATGGTTAGGAGCACATTAGAGGAGTACGCTTGTGCATCCAGACCACAGTTGTTTATCAGTGTGGAGATGATGCAAAACTCTGGCAGGTAAACAACACACAACAATCCCACAATGCCTTCACTCTAACACTCATCACCCCTCATAGTTAACCCTACTGCTACCCAGAGACGTGCATCTTATATTGCCATCATGAAGCCAAAGTTAACCGTAAGAATAAGAATTTACATGATTTCTACTCTGGTAATGCAGACGATAACAAAATGTCACACCCTGATCAGTTTCACCTGTCCTCGTTATTGTCTCCACCCCCCCCCCCCCCCAGGTGTCGCTTGTTTTCCCCAGTGTATTTATCCCTGTGTTTCCTGTCTCTCTGTGCCAGTTTGTCTTGTATGTTTCCAAGTCAACCAGTGGTTTTTCTGTTCTCCTGCTTTTTGGATTCTCCTTTTTCTAGTCCTCCCGGTTTTGACCGTTACCTGTTTCTGGACTTTGCACCCGCCTGCCTGACCATTCTGCCTCCCTTGACCACGAGCCTGTCTGCCACTCTGTACCTCCTGGACTCCGATCTGGTTTTGACCTTTTTGCCTGTCCACGACCATTCTCTTGCCTACCCCTTTGGATTAATAAACATTGCAAGACTCCAACCATATGCCTCCTGTGTCTGCATTTGGGTCTCACCTTGTGCCTTGATACAAAATATAAATCAAATGTTAGACTAACAATGAAATGGCAACTTATGGGTCCTTTTCCAACAATGCAGAGTTAAAGATAAAATAAAAACAAAAAATATAAACAGTGACACGAGGAATTAATACACGTGAATAATGAATAACAGTAATGAGTACAAGTAACATGGGTATACAGTATACAGGAAGTACCAGTATCGAGTCGATGTGCAGGGGTACGAGGTAATTGAGATAGCGATGTACATATACTGTAGGTAAGGGTAAAGTGACTAGGCAAACAGGATTGATAATAGACAGTAGCAATTCAGGCAAACAAATTTGACAACTATTATAAATCAATACCAAGCATTTATTGAATATATATAAACAATACTTTATGAACGTGAGCACAGTAAAAAATAAATACATTCCAAACAGTCAACATAGTACTGTAGCTTCTATTAAAATTGATTTATTTTGACATTTACAGTTGCTATCTCAAAGGGCAGCACTCCCTACTTCTTCCGTGTGTACACATTCCACTGTTTCTCAGTCGTCTCCACCTAAAACCATGCAAACGTTATTACTTGTTTTTCAAGAAAAATGTCAGATTTTTCTTGCCGGMTTCCCTCTAGCTAGTCAGGTAATTGAATTGTCTCAGGGAAAGCTGTGAGCTGACTTGTTCTAATAACCTTTCTATATTCAGTTTAATAAGTGCCATAAATTGCCATTTGTCWCACCGGGTAGGCCATAGGTTGAAAGGGGAAATGCAATATTGTAAATTTAAGACTTTCAGTGGATTTAATCAACAATATCTTTCCCCTCTAGCCCATTTCAGCTAGCTGTTTAACACCTTGGACACAGTGCTGCCACTCATTGGATAATTCATTTCTACATGAAGACGTACGATAGCTCTGGCAGACAGAGGGAAACACTTCAAATGCGGAACATTATCCATTGTCCTGGTAGGTGATTCCATTCCATAAAAGGCTGGATAAACATGCTAAGATCTTTACATTGCTGTAAGGAGTCATGGTGACTCACTATGCCTTCGGAGGGCACAGCACTTTATGAACATAATCCAACAAAACGTATTACAGTTTAATAACCTGACAGATTCTGTTCAAATTCTGTCACAAAAAAAGCTAATTAAGTGAAAAAAAGAACAGTAAAGGTGAAAGAGAGATGTGAAGGGAGGAGAGATGAGATGAAGGTGAGATGGGTAGATGATATCTGTATGGCCTTGGATGCTATCTGATGGCTGTGTAGTCTTGCACACGCCATCATCCAGATCTTTGAGAGAAACAGATACTGAGTTAGAAGCAGGGGGAATTGCACCACAAGCACCATAATCACTGTCTGTTGTATGACTTCAGAGGTAGGCTACCTGTGAATAGCGAAGTAGAAAATGATGGGGGAGAAGGTAATCCTGATACAGCAGAGAAACAGTGAAAGACAGATGGACCATTAGCTTTCCATTAAAAAAACAACTAACGTCAAGATCGTCTGATATTACTTGTCTGGCATTTTAGTTTATGGTCCCGATATCACAGTAAAGTATATCCCAGTAAAGTAAAGTACTTTTGTTGTTACWGGAGCTTGTGCAAGTGCAACGCAGTATCATGATTTAAACATAGTACAGTAGACTACAGTCCTCTCTCTGCTGCTTACACTCATAATCCTAAAAGATGAGAAAAKGCTTTCATTCGTTTCAACTCCAGGACACACACAGAGGTACTCAGAATCTCATTGATTGAAACGTTCTTTCCCATATATTCTGTGAATAGATTCAAACAGTACTCGAGGGAAGGTCTAAAAAAGGAGAAAGGGGATTAAATGGAGGAGAGTGACGGAGAAAGTAAAAGATGGAGAAATAGAGAGAATGAGTAGAGGTGAAGAAGGGGGGTATGTCAGCGGCAGGTGAAGAGAGGGGGAGCAGATGGCGAGGTCGGGGGCTCCTCGCGGTACATAATGTGCCCACAGACCAGTAGTGGCGATGTCTAAATTCATCTGATCTGCCCACCTTTGATATTCAAGAGGATTACACCTTGTGTTCAAACACAGTGGGCTGAATGGACTGGGATGAAAAGTGACACAGAGCAGAATAGAATTAGCGGCTGCTTAAGGACTTCTTCATTCATTGTTAACTCCTTGCAGCTCATTAAGCTTAATCCTTATTAGACTGTGAGTAACCAGGTCTGAATGGGCCGGTAAAGGCTAGGGAGACATGTGTCCCCATTGTAGGGCTAGGGGGTTAATCCTGCCCCCATGGTGGGGCTGGAGTTGGGGGAAAGAGAAAGGAGGCAGAGGGAGTCCATCCGTCACCCCCTCCTCTCCATGGAGGTCTCTGGAGAAAGGAGAGAGGGGCTCCCAGTCCCAGGCTCTGGGCTGGCTGCCTGGCGACAGGCCTGAGGTACAGCCTTCTTTTGTTCCTCAGCCTGGCAGCACTCTCTCCTCTCCTCTCCAGCCAGACACACACAGCCTGGCTCGTGGGGCCACGCCAGGGTGAGAATGATGTACATGCCTTTAGGCTATCAATGTTTAGACACAAAGGATTAATAGGGAAACTAAACGGCTCCTCTTTCTGAGCTGGGGATCTTAGTGACTAGTCTGTTGACTGACATCATAGTATTCATTTGGTCAATATTCTATCAGAGGGTTGGTCTGAAACTTGGCTGGTCCTACAGAATGAAGCAAGGCACCAAATAGGCACATCCTTTAATGGGGTGCAGGGCACCAAAGAGTCGGTATAAAACACAACGTTTCCATCCTGCAAGGATCTCGTCAGGTCATTTCCCCAGTTGACCTGACGAAGATCCTTGCTTGATCCAAACATTGTGTTTATTAATGATGGTGCGTGGTGGAGCTTATGAGTGTGTGGGCTCTATTTATTTTATACCAACTAATATCTATTCACAATAAACAGGGACGTTTGACTTCTTTATTCTCTCCACCGATCAAGAGTAACATTATTTATTACAGAGAAACACAATGTACACCTGACTGAGGCTGTCCATAAAATGAACTGTGTTAATGCTTTAAATACTACCGTTTACAAACAATTAGAGCCCTGACACACTCTTGCTCCAGTACAAAGACAGCTCAATGGTTTCGGTGCACTGTGCTGCTCCCAGTGGTTCAAGTAATACAGTGAAATTCATCCCATTTCCATTTAGATGAAGCTGGGAGATTGGACTTTTTTCTATCCAATCCCTGAGTTAAGGAAGAGGCTCCCATTATCTAAGTGATAATTACCTACATTTACAGAGCAGCCAGACAATACTGTTAAAGGTCATTTGTGTTCCTTTTCTTTTTGTTCCCTAGGGGGAGTGAAAATGAAGAGCAGCCCTGGTCATGCCCAAGTGCTACTGCGTTAGGACGGGGAAGCGCCGCCAGGTACAGTGGAGAGGAGATGATTTGAGAGCTGATTTCTCTCTTCCTCCAACACTATACAGGGAGTGTCACACACTGAAGTTTGGCATCTGCCTGAGAGAGAGAGGGAGTGCAGAAAAAGAGAGAGGGATGTATGGGAGTGGATGAACCGATGAGCCTGCTGCAGTGGTTCACAAACTTTTCTGCACTGGGACCCACTTACAGCTTTTGAGTTTTGTTTTGGCCCATCAGGATCGGAGCGAAAATAAATGACTGTAACGGTTACCCACCATTTGGGAAACATTGGCCTTGCTGTATTGTATTCTTCAACACAAATACATTTGATGTGTAATAGAGTAAGCAATCATCCTCTGTATTATCACGTCTATGATTGTAGCATATGGTCTAACAGTCAGTGAGTGTATATGATTGGGATTCATTGTGGGAGACCCAATTTGCCTCTGGCAATGCACACCTGCAGTACAGCTTGGAGACAACAGATGCATGAACTGAACCTTCAAATTGTTATGCTCCATATGAATCTAATGAAGTCATTTAAAAAATCTACATCTCGATTCCTTTTCTTGTAGTTATGGCAGACCCACAATGATTCATCCTCTACTGTTAGTAGTAGAACCAATTTCTCCATAGAGGAGAAGGGATGGTTTATTACAATGTTGCAGACACTGCCAAACGCTGTTGTCATCACACAGTGTTGCTGTGCTGGCTGGGTGTTAATGATGGTTTACACTTTGACAGGAAGTGCATCCCTACTGTTGCTCCTCAGTGATGATGGCCATCTGGCCCTGAGCTCAACCCTCAGACTGTGTGTGTGTGTCTGTCTGTGTGTGTATGTGTGTTTGTGTGTGTGTGTTGCCCCCTTCCCTGGCTGCCCTCATAACGCTTCCCTGGTTGCCCCCTCCCCTCCCCTCCCCGGCAGCCAGTTAGCCCCATGTGGATCACTGTTGGGGCTGGCTCGTCCAATGTCCGCCTCGCCATGTCTCAACAGCAGCACCAGCAGTAAACTAGAAATTAGCACCTCTTGTCCCCTTGTAAATTACAGGGTGAAGAGTGTGGTACAGGCTTGCCTGCTGGGAGCTCTGACAGAGACCTGAGATGTAAGGTGGTGGGCTAGTCGAAAGAAAAGCACCTGCTTTCCACAGAGTAGCCTACACTTTCACCATGAAAGCAACCAACCACACATTACCTACCAGTAGTAGGTCAATCAATTCATCACTTTATAWGCCGTACAGGTTCTATGTGGTACATAAATGTGTGAATTGAATCATGTACAGTATCAGTCAAAAGTTTGGACACAGTTACTCATTTAATTAAGGGTTTTTCTTTATTTGTACTATTTTCTACYAAAGAAAGAATAATAGAATAATAGTGAAGACATCAAAACTATGAAATAACACATATGGAATCATGTAGTAACCAAAAAGGTGTTAAAAAAATCAAAATATATTTTATATTTGAGATTCTTCAAAGTAGCCACCCTTTGCCTTGATGACAGCTTTGCACACTCTTGGCATTCTGTCAACTAGCTTCACCTGAAAGGTTTTTCCAACAGTCTTGAAGGAGTTCCCACATATGCTGAGCACTCGTTAGCTGCTTTTCCTCCACTTTACAGTCCACCTCATCCCAGGTCAGGTGATTGTGGAGGCCATGTCATCTGATGCAGCACTCCATCACTCTCCTTATTGGTAAAATAGCKCTTACACKGCCTGGAGGTGTGCTGGGTCATTGTCCCGTTGAAAAACAAATGATAGTCCCTCTAAGCGCAAACCAGATGGGATGGCGTATCACTGCAGAATGCTGTGGTAGCCATGCTGGTTAAGTGTGTCTTGACCTCTAAATAAATCACAGACAGTGTCACCAGCAAAGCACCCCCACACCATCACACCTCCTTCTCCATGCGTCACGGTGGGAACCACATATGCAAAGATCATCCGTTCACCTACTCTGCGTCTCACAAAGACACGGCGGTTGGAACCAAAAATCTCCAATTTGGACTCAGACCAAAGGACAGATTTCCACCAGTCTAATGTCCATTGCTCGTGTTTCTTGGCCCAAGCAAGTCTCTTCTTCTTATTGGTGTCCTTTAGTAGTGGTTTCTTTAATGCAATTCGACCATGAAGACCTGATTCACACAGTCTCCTCTGAATTGTTGATGTTGAGATGTGTCTGTTACTCTGAAGCATTTATTTGGGGTGCCATTTCTGAGGCTGGTAACTCCAATGAACTTATCCTCTGCAGCAGAGGTAACTCTGGGTCTTCCTTTCCTGTGGCGGTCCTCATGAGAGATAGTTTCATCATAGTGCTTGATGGTTTTTGCCACTGCACTTGAAGAAACTTTCAAAGTTCTTGAAATGTTCCAGCTTGACTGACCTTCATGTCTTAAAGTAATGATGAACTGTCGTTTCTTTTTGCTTATTTGAGCTGTTCTTGCCATAATATGGACTTGGTCTTTTACCAAATAGGACTATCTTCTGTATACCTCTCCTACCTTGTCACAACACAACTGATTGGCTCAAACGCATTAAGAAGGAAAGAAATTCCACAAATGAACTTTTAACAAGGCACACATGTCAATTGAAAAGCGTTCCAGGTGGCTACCTCATGAAGCTGGTTGAGAGAATGCCAAGTGTGTGCATAGCTGTCATCAAGGCAAAGGGTGGCTACTTTGAAGAATCTCAAATATAAAAAATATTTTGATTTTCTTAACACTTTTTTGGTTACTCCATATGGGTTTTTTCATAGTTTTGATATCTTCACTATTATTCTACAATGTAAAGAAAAACCCTTGAATGAGTAGGTGTGTCCAAACATTTGACTGGTACTGTATGTGCCATTTAGGTATATGCATAATATACACTTTTTCTAAAAATCCRCACCATACATATTTTATTGAGTCTAGTTTCATGTTAATCTCGATTAACCCAGGACCAATGTCTCGCGTAGTTGGTCAGCTGCTCGATGAAGTTCTGGGTCCATACATATTAAGAGAAGAGATGAAGAAATACTAAAACGAGGAGCGGAACCGGAACAATGAGCTCCACCCTCTCTCTTTGCAAGTTACGGTGTCACGCCCTGACCTTAGACTTCCTTATTAGTTTCTATGTTTGGTTAGGTCAGGGTGGTACTCGGGTGGGAAAGTCTATGTTTTCTATTTCTTTGTTTTTTGCCGTGTGTGTTGCCCAATCAGAGGCAGCTGTCTATCGTTGTCTCTGATTGGAGATCATACATAAGTTGTCATTTTCCTTTTGGGTTTTGTGGGATCTTGTTTTCTGTTTAGTGTTTCTGCCTGACAGAACTGTGTGCTTTCGTTTTCACGTTTGTTATTTTGTTTGAGTGTTTTTGGAATTTTAAAATCGTGAACACTTTCCACGCTGCATCTTGGTCCACTCTTCATTCAACAAAGGAGAGCCGTAACATACGGGCCGAATATCCCTCCCCTTGCAAAATGCAAAAGATGCTAACACCTGCAAAATTGTGATTTGACCAAATAACCAGTGACAAAAGAACAAACACCAGAAGTACTGCTGCTCGTTATCCTATGCATCCCATTCAGTCCCTACAGATTCTCTCGGTTTACACACAGAATCTTTCCACGAGAGATTTGTTTTGTGTTAATACCATGCATTCCCTCATATCTACTGTTCATCTCCCAGCACTGTACCTCTGACAGAACTCTGTCTCTTTAAGACGCCCTGGTTGAGCCCTCAGCATGTTGATCTTCTTCTCTCAGATAAGAGGACTAAGAAACATGAACCCAATCCACACTATCTGCATCCCTCGGTGTCTGCACTCACCCTCCCCATGGTAACTTGCTTCCATCTAATGCCACAGTGATCTAGCTAGCTTGTCTAGCCCCAACATGCTCACACACATTGTGCCAAATCGTATCATGCAAATGAAGTCAGGCTCATTTGAAGTGCCCTGGGAGATCAGTGGTTTATCAGGAACATGTCTGCCAGAGCGCATGAGGATTGTTCATTCACACTGGGGAGCGCACAGGGAGCAACCCGCAGTCCTATTCACAGCTCGAAGGTCACCCAACACACAACACAGACATAAAATGCATACAAAAAAGGGCAGGAAGGAAGGCTACTGCTATTTGTCATACGCAGTTTCTCTGTTTCATAATTGTCAATGATTAATCATATTGACTTTTGATAAACTAATCCTTTTGTGGTAGGATGCTTTATATGTAACAAACCACCTCTGGCCAAATGAAGAATCAAGACACAAAAGTCATTTGGAACTGTTATACAACCACCTCAAACACAACCACCTCAAACACAACCACCTCAAACACAACCACCTCAAACACAACCACCTGAAACACAACCACCTCAAATACAACCACTTCAAACACAACCACCTCAAACACAACCAACTGAAACACAACCAACTGAAACACAACCACCTAAAAAACAACCACCTCAAACACAACCACCTCAAATACAACCACCTCAAATACAACCACCTCAAATACAACCATTCAAACACACCTAACACACACCTCATACACCACTCAAAATACAACCACCTAAAACTCACCACCTCAACACAAACCACCTCAAACAACCACCTCAAAAACAACGACCTAAAACACAACCACTCAAACACAACCACCTCAATACAACCATCAAATAACAACCATCAAACAACCACTTCAAAACACAACCACCTCAAACACAACCACTCAAATACAACCACCTCAAACAACCACTCAAATACAACCACTTCAAACACAACTCAAACATCAACCCACCTCAAATAACACCCTCAAACTACACCATTCACACTCACACAACCACCTCAAACACAACCACCTCAATACAACCACTTCAAATACAACCACCTCAATACACACCACTCTCGAAACCACAACCACACACTCCCTCAAACACAACACCTCAAACCAACCCACCTCAAACACACCACCTCAAACACAACACCCTCAAACACAACCACGCTAAAATGCAACCAAACACAACCCACGTCAAACCAAACCCTCAAACACAACCACCTCAAACACAACCACCTCAAACACAACACTCAAACACAAAACCACTTCAATACAACCACCTCAAACACAACCACTCCTCAAATACAACCACTTAAACCAACCACCTCAAACACAACCAACTCAAATACACACTTCAAATAACACAACCACTTCACACAACGCACGTCAAACACAAACCGCCTAAACAAACTCGCCTTAAACACACTAACCTCAAACACAACCACCTTAAACACAATAACCTCAAACACATCCACCTCAACACAACCACCCTTAAACACAATAACTCAAACCACAACCACCTCAAACCACAACCACCTCCAAATACAACCACTTCAAACACAACACCTCAAACAACCACCTCAAACACACCACCTCAAATACGACCAGACTTCAAACACAACCACCTCAAACACAACCACTATCAAACTACAACCACTTCAAACACACACCACCTCAAACACAACCACCTCCAAACACAACCACCTCAAATACAACCACTTTCAAACACACAGCCAACTCAAACACTAACCACCTCTAAAAACAACCACCTCAAATACCACAATCCTAAAACACAAAAACCTCAAATACAACCACCTTAAACACAAAAACCTCAAACACAACCACCTCAAACACAACCACTTCAAACACAACCACCTCAAATACAACCACCTCAAACACAACCACCTCAAACACAACCACCTCAAACACAACCACCTCAAACACAAAAATACTGTACAGGTGCTTGAAACAGCCACAGTGCGATTATTAAACATGATTTATTTCATGGAAAGCCATTGCTATTTGTGCAGTATGCTAAACATAGTATCCAGCAGAGCGTGGGGTCTACAGAGACCTACCCCCCACGGTTATTCAAACGCCCACAGTGCTAACTATCAAAATGTAATTAAATTATAAACTGATACACATCAGAGTCGTCACGCTTGTTTGTTTATCCATTATTAGAGAGCGAGCGGTTTCATGCTGTGAATGAGAAACAGGTCTACCTCCAGTGACTCCACCACGCTACTGTACTGGAGCAGACTGCTGTTCCACTGTGACCAACTCCTCCTGAGAGGGACCATGTTAAAGCACAAGGAGACTGGGGCAGTTTTAACCCCTTCACTGCAGCAGGTCTTACTTCACTGAGGGAGACAGCTGTAGTTTAAGGTGTGAAAATATATATTGTACACACATTATTCCTCATCCTCCGGTGCACCGATGACTTATCCCAAAAATCCATGAATCAATAAACCAATCTTAACACCTGTGACAGGAGCACACCTGGAAGCATACACAATAAGTCAATGAAGTTCATGCCAATGATCCACACAGAGTTCCAACAAATGGAAGTGCATACAATAATTCTATCAACATCAGAATGATGCCACGAACAGAATGTCAATGATTTGTATAGCTAGCATTCTCAGAGCATTCACATTGATTCATAAAGCATTCATCATTAGTCAAGACAGCTGACACAATTATGCCTACAAATATGCGGATAGTAGTTGAGAGCACCATGATGCTCTCTGAATTTCTGTCTACTAAATGTTTGCCTTAGCAATGTAATGGTTTACGCTCAGTGAAATGTAGTGGTAATTCTGTCCTACAAATGTCCTACAGCACAATGGTTCTGCTTGAGGAGAGAGGTGGAAAGGACAGCAAGGTCTGACTGTTTCTCAGAAACAACCAACGCTTCAACCATGAAAAGAGGAAGAAAATAATTTACCCACTTTGGATTTGTTGACAAAACTCACTTCTTTCCTTCTATGTTYGTTGCCTTTGTCCAGCTGTCTGTGTTGCTTTTGTTGTGGCACTTTTCACCCCTCATTGTTCACACTGCACAACATTGGAGACACATTATGCTATAAGGAACACATCCAGTGCCAATGAAGAGAGGGCAATTCAACCATTTCCTTCGTTCAACAACTTGAACCACTCACGATACGTGTTGCTGCTCCCATTTAATATGTGGCTGAATCAATAAGAGGCATAATTGTGGTTGTTAGAGCACATTATGACATGTTTGTGGTGCCTCATTGCTCTGTAAACTGTCATTACAGCCGAAGAGGCTTTCTGTGCTCTGCGGCGTAGCATGGAGAGAGAGAGAGAGCAGGCGGAAGAGAACTGTGCACTATGCTGTGCTTTAGCCACTGCAATCTGCCATAATCACCTCTCCATTTAGCAACACCTAAATGCTCACATCCCATTTTACTCCAGGTTAGGAGCACCAAGTCATTTCCGGGCAGTTTGCTGGCCTACTTGTATTTAATCTGGGTACACGTTTGTTCTTTCTGACTACTGTTGTATTGTTAAATACATTTTTATGACTAGGAGTTGTACTGGGCTTCGAGACCTATTTACCTGTTGGTCTACATTGTAAAACACAATTTGACATGATTGTTTTGATTCATGCATTTTGCAATAAAGTAAGGCCTGCTCGAAAAATTCAATTTTTTTTGTAGGCATGACCTACTTTACTGCTACCGGTACATGTTTTTCAGTCCCAGCATTTCCATGTCAGTGATGTCTCCATTTTTGGTCAAGAGAACAACATGTGAGAAGCCTAGTGTGTGTGTGTGTGTGTGTGTGTGTGTGTGTGTGTGTGTGTGTGTGTGTGGGGGGCTTCCTCCTTTACAACACCTGTGATTAAAGGACACATACAGTATCAATGGGAAACGTGTAGTGGCTATTGAATTCAATTCTGCCTAATTAACAATAAGGGCCCTTCTGTAAAGAGCGTCTCATTGACACAGCGATGGGACGGCTCTCTAACTTACTACAATTAGAACAATTACACATAGGAGGCCTAGGCAGTGGTACTCAGCACTAAGTAGCTGTAATACTGACTCTCCAACTGATGGCTGGCCTCACTTCACATCACAGCCATCATGATGAGACTGTAGTGGAATGGCTTTTTATGCAGGTCAGGAGCGGCAGAAGGACAACTGTCACACTATCCATTACCCAATTGATTTAAATAGCCATAATCTACTCCGCATTGACATCTCATAGTGAGGAAGAAGACGTGGTGGAGGACACGGTAGAAAACGTTGTTAGTAAAATAAAATGAATAGACAGTAGAGCTCGACGACAACAGGGCCGCTAACAAATATCACTAACGTAGTGGTAGGAAGCTACAGAACACCACCTTCACAGAACCACGCTGCAGCACCAGCTGCACCAAACCACACATGGATGAAGGTGCCACGGGGTTGATGTGGACCTATGGACCTCTATTACTGGGAAACGCTCATTCCAAACTCAAGCACCTTTATGACAGTGCCCGTGCTTGACCGAGGAGAGGTGTCGTCAGGCTAATGGTGCTTACACACACAGACAGAGGATGGGGGAATGAGGTTCATGGGTAGCGGTGCAGGGTAGGCCARGACAGCACCTCCACCACAGTAAATCATTGGGTGGGGTTCCCCACAAAGGCTGTTCATGTGAGTCTGAGACACATAAAGACAATATTTCATGTGGGAAAGTGGGAATGTTAGACTTTGGTTTTCGCCTGGAATAATAATAGTGACAGTGGATGAATAGAATTAAATTCAACAGGATGGATTGCTTGCGCCTGCCTGCCATGATGGACACAGCTAACAATAGTCCTTTTCTGGTGTATCAGTGTTTACAGTTCGTCCAGACAATTGTAGGACATGAAAAGCAAAAATACTAAAAACAAATGCAACTAATCTCAGAGACAAAGATGTTGATCAACGAAGAGCAAAAAACTACAGACAGCTGGGTACATCAAAAACATCCTAATCCTAACTCTTTGTCCTTCACGAGCAATTCATATGTCAAAACAATATTAGATAGTAGTCTAAAATGGGAATGATGTCAAGAAAATCTGATGAAGAGAGTTCCCCTTGTTTTCATACAAGCCTTCCTCAGCTGCCCTGCATCTGATGAGAAATCAGTGTATAAAGAGTTAAATTAATCCRGGGCCGACTTTACCTACGGAATACATTGCTGTTTGATGGGGCCAGCAGGGGAGCTTCATTCAGGAGCTGTCAGTCTGTTGCGTTCCCTGGAGTGTGTTTACTGGCTAGTTAATATATTAGACACATGAAAAATAGTTAGACAGAGACCTCTTCTCATCCTCACTCCCCAGTGCAGCGGTAAGAGGGACACAGCCTGCCTGCCAGCTGAGCATCAATATTTCTGCATCCCCCTTTTCTGGCCTGTCATATAAAAGCGCTCATAATTCTGCTGCTTCCTCTGTGGCCTTTGCCACAGACGGTGGCCATATTTCCTGGTGAATTCAAGGGACAAAAAAGCACCAACTGCCAGGCTGATGACTACGGCCCTCTCCTGGCTTTATGTGAAGGACATGCAGGGCTCAGGAACAGGAGGCTTCTAGGCTCCACTGCATATAGGATATATCACCATTACATACTAACAACATTTAGGAAGGGTATACTACATTGTAATTATATAAAGTGAGGTGGATTATAATTGTAGACAGTATTTGAAATGCCATACTGTTTCGTGCAGATGTTTTCTCAATTCATTGAAAATGACAGACTATATTAATAACTTCTTATGGCTGCAGGGGCAGTATTGAGRAGCTTGGATGAAAGGTGCACAGAGGTGCCCATAGTAAACTGCCTGCTCCTCAGTCCCAGTTGTTAATATATGCATATTATTATTAGTATTGGATAGAAAACACTCTGAAGTTTCTAAAACTGTTTGAATGATGTCTGTGAGTATAACAGAACTCATATGGCAGGCAAAAACCTGAGAAAAAATCCAAACAGGAAGTGGGAATTCTGAGGTTGGTCGATTTTCAACCAAGCCCCTATTGAATACACATTGGGATATGGATGAGTTTGCACTTCCTACGGCTTCCACTAGATGTCAACAGTCTGTAGAACCTTGTCTGATGCTTCTACTGTGAAGTGGGGCCGAAGGAGACAGGAATTAGTCAGGTCTATCATGACCTGACCATACTCTGACCATGCGTGTTCACATGAGAGGGAGCTCTGTTCCATCGCACATCTGAAGTCAATGTAATTCTCCGGTTGGAACGTTACTGAAGATTTATGTTAAAAACATTCTAAAGATTGATTCAATACATCATTTGACATGTTTCTACTGACTGTTATGGAACTTTTTGACATTTTGTCTGCTTTTAGTGAACGCGCTTCCAGACTTTGGATTTGTTTACCAAACACGCTAACAAAAATAGCTATTTGGACATAAATTATGGACATTACCGAACAAAACTAACATTTCTTGTGGAAGTGGGAGTCCTGGGAGTGCATTCCGACGAAGATCAGCAAAGGTAAGTGAAGATTTCTAATGCTTTTTATGAGTTTTGTTGACTGCACAATTTGGCGGGTAACTGTATGGCTTCCTTTTGTGGCTGAACGCTGTTCTCAGATTATTGAATATTGTGCTTTTGCCGTAAAGCTTTTTGAAATCTGACATAGCGGTTGCATTAAGAACAAGTGTATCTTTAATTCTATGTAAAACATGCATCTTTCATCAAAGTTTATGATGAGTATTTATGTTATTTGACGTGGCTCTGCAATTTCTCCGGATATTTTGGAGGCATTTCTGAACATGGCGCCAATGTAAACTGAGGTTTTTGGATATAAATATGAACTTTATCGAACAAAACATATATGTATTGTGTAACATGAAGTCCTATGAGTGTCATCTGATGAAGATCATCAAAGGTTAGTGATTAATTCTATCTCTATTTCTGCTTTTTGTGACTCCTGTCTTTGGCTGGAAAAATGGCTGTGTTTTTCTGGGATTTTGCGGTGACCTAACATAATCGTTTGTAGTGCTTTCGCTTTAAAGCCTATTTGAAATCGGACACTTTGGTGGGATTAACAACAAGATTACCTTTAAAATGATATAAGATGTTTGTTAGAGGAATTTTAATTATGAGATTTCTGTTGTTTGAATTTGGCGCCCTGCACTTTCACTGGCTGTTGTCATATCATCCCGTTAACGGGATTGCAGCCATAAGAAGTTTTAATTAGCTCTATGAAGTAAACACTCACATTTTTGTACAGTACTAATCACACAAAAAGACACTGAATCTGACATCTATACAATATACATTCATTCACACATCACATAATATTGACTTCCCCAACTGCTTACCCAGGAATAGTGACCTGAGGTAGCCTGGTTTTTCTTGAATCAATAGACCTCTTCATTACATATTACCCCTGTCAGAGAAATAACTGAAGTCTGGCCTGGAGACAAAAGCAATGAGTAAGCTGATTTAATTTTCTCCAGCAAGTGACCCTATATTCAGTAAATTACGTTCTGTACTGTTGGCATTTAAATGTGACACAAATGTCAGCAGACACAATTTACAACCCAAATACTGTAGCAAGTGCTCTTGGGTAGTGAAGTAAATTAACAGGAAGAATCTACGACGTAGAATACAACAGAGTACAAAGAAAGTACCCATACGTGGCAGTGGCAATTCAAACATTCAAAATAAAACACTGTTATATTAGACCAACTGTCTGATGAGGTAAAGAGTGTGATTGAGATAAATGATGATTGAGTGAGAAAGACAGAAATAAGGAAGTAGGAAGTGAGAACAGCTTTTCTATTGGATCAGAGCTCTGAGACCACATTACATTGAAATGATTGACTAATAGTGGGTTTAATAAGCTCCATTGCACTTCCAGCAGGCTAAGTAGTGAAACACCACCCCATGTCCCCCTCAAAGACACTCATTGGCCATTAAAGGATGAACTGACATAGATGTAGGAACAGGTATCCTCAGGAGGCCTATAACCATGCTCTTCTCCCTCTGTTATCCTCTGTTAAATCATCACGCCATCCCAACCATTCTCCTCTGCAGACCGCTTGGCCACTCTGATCTTGTAAATGGCTACCATGTAAATGTCAGCCAATTAAACTACCGGGAACAGGCAAGTAAAAGTGACACTGTAGAGCACCATGATACTATGTTGCCAGTATGGGTTTAAAGTCACAGCTTAGCTTTCCTTCTTCTTCAAGTCTCTTTTGCACAAGTCAATACAATCAAGATATCATCCCAACCATAAATACAGTACCAGAGTGTAAACTCTGTTACCAAAAGGACATCATCCTCTCACCTTGTTCCACCTATCTCCTAGTAAGAGAGTGTTATTATAGTTATCTAATAATTCCCGCTAAAGAGCTCGTTAGTGCCTGTTTGGTCTAATTAGGTTATCTTGGAGAGAGCAGAGATAACCAAGGAAGTGTGAAGAAGATTTCCACACAAAATTAAAGGAGACCAATGAGGCAGCGAGAGAGAGAGAGAGACAGAGAGAGAGACAGCAACCTAGACAGAGACAGAGAGACACAGAGAGAGAGAGAGAGACAGACAGAGACAGAGACAGAGACAGGGAGAGACAGAGAGACAGAGACAGAGAGACAGAGGAGACAGAGAGAGAGAGAACGACAGAGAGAAAGCAACAGAGAAAGACAGAGACAGAGAGGTCCTTCAGAGAGAGAGAGAGAGAGCAACAGAGAGAGACAGGGATACAGAGAGAAGTCATTCAGAGACAGAGACAGAGACAGAGAGACAGAGAGAGAGACAGAAAGACAAATAGAGAGAGAGAGAGCAACAGAGAGAGACAGAGACAGAGAAACAGAGAGAAGTCCTTCAGAGATAGAGAAAGACGCTCTGCTCACCCTCTCTCATTAGTACAGTCGTCTCTATTAACAAAGCCTGCATGGCACAGTGCAATTACCCCTCCAATCATTTATTTAGGTTGTGCTTATCAGGGGTGGCCACCATCCGTTAGGGCCCAAACAGCACAGCACAGCTCAGCTCAACCCACAGCTCAACACGGGCATCATTAAGTAACCCAGTCAGTGGGGATGGGAGGGAGGGGAGTGTCTCTCCAGCAGCCTGATGCCTAATAAATGTAACTGATGTGGATCAGGGTGCAGGGGGGAACCAGATTGGTTCATCCTCTGGATCACTGATCCTCTACTATACCACAGCACAGCGCCTGCCGTCTTTTGTTCCTCTCACCACTGTTTCCWCTTAAACCAATCTAGCTTGCAGTTRGGTTAGGTTAGCATTGGAAGACCCATACACCGTGACCTGCTCATCACGCCAGAGGAAACCAAACAGAGACACACGAGAGTGGAAGATCTAAAGTAACCACCATGTTTCAATTAATGTACAGGCAACGCAAGAATATTAACTGTTTACCAATTACCACTATATATTATACACTTCAGTGTACATTTGAATATACAGTTAGTGCACAGCTGGAGACTGTCCTGTACTATATCTGCAGTATGATATGAACGGTAGCAACATAATGTTCCTCCACGTGGCCCAGACCAATAAACACCACATGCAAACAGAGAAGGAGAGCCTGTCAGCTGCACCACATTCAGGGGGAATTAGCCTCATATGCTGCCCAGCCGCGACCAACCCCAGCCAGGCCAGGAGATGAATCTGATGGCTAATGTAAAAATAACAGAGGCTCATAAATCAGGGAAGTGGGAGAGAGTCGATGATGAGAGTTAATCAATACGGAGGCCTGGCTTTGCCACGGCCGCAAAATGGCACTCCATTTATTACTGAGGACTTTGAGGGGAAACATCAGTCACATTAGAGTATGCAGTGTGGCACCAGACCAGAGGAGAAAATGTCTGAATCACACACTGCAAGGTGCTCTGGGAGCCGGCTGGGTCTAACCTGCTCTACTGCTCTTTGACCTGGACTAAAGCGTTGGCTTTGTTTTGTTTCTCAGAAGAAAGAAGGAGAAACTGCTTCTCTAGAAAATAATGTTTTTATTGCACAAGGAATAGTTCCCTAATGTCAACATACAGTATGTAGGTCTAGGTCCATGCAGGTCCCTTTCCTGCAGTCAAATGACCTAGTGGCCTCAGAGGTGGAATGTTATTCATCGTTTTCAGAATTGTATTATTAATAAAGATMATTAAATAAAGAAAATGACAAAAATCCAGTGTTTCTATGTCAAATGGTTTGCTATAATTCAGTCTTCTGTTATGTATATAAAACTTAATATTGGAACYCTGTATTTGACATTGGGCGCAGTGATCTAAGGCACTGCATCTCAGTGCTAGAGGCGTCACTACAGACCCTGGTTTGATTCCAGGCTGTACCACAACTGGCCGTGATTGGGAGTCCCATAGGGCGGCGCACAATTGGCTCAGCGTCGTTAGGGTTTGGCCGGGGTAGGCCGTCATTGTAAATAAGAATTTGTTCTTAACTGACTTGCTAACCTAAATAAAAAGAAATAAATGGTGCAGGTGCTTTCTTTTTTTAGTCCCATAACCATGTGTGTGATGTGTATACTTTTGTTTCAAAGTAGATTTGTTTAAGACTACCAAGAAARACTCTGTGTGCCTGTGATTTGGCCAACTGCAATAAAACAATATTAAAAAGGAACACTCCTGTCAGTGGTCAGGTGATTTTACCACCAGCCCACTTAAGACAACCACTAACTGAAATCCAAACTAGCAACCATACAACATGGGCAATGAAAATGAATTGCGATCCAAGAGCAACTTCCTTAGTAATCGTTAGTAATGTATGTTCAGCCACGATGGCAAGACGAGGAAACACATTACAATGTAAATTGAAAATATATGCATTTGCCGGTGAGTAATTAATCAAGACATGAGTAAAACACAGTCTAGCTTTGCCTTCTGGTTAACACATTAAATTTTCATATCTAATTATAGAAAGGTGTGAAATTAAATATTTACAACTTTTAATCATTCAGGTACTAATTTGGCAGACTCATTTGTAGTGCTAATGTTGTTTCCACAGCTGACTTTGAAAAACAAAGGTCACATTTGATTAGCACTTCATAATATTCATGTGCGTAATAAAGTGTCACACGTTGTTGTTCATTTCACCCTAAAAGGGCATTGTTTATTAAAACTTGTTTAGCAAAGATAGCAGACTAAACAGTGCAGGCTCCAGGCTAAAAGCCCAGATGAACATGCACCAAAACATTCTCCAATCTGGCAAAAAAGTATACTATTTGTTGTCTACTCAACAGATAAAAGTGAAAGTTTTACACATTACTCCAAACGTAAACCCCCATCCCACCCCAATATCCTTATATCGTCAAGCCCTATCCCCTCCCTGCCTCACCCTGACCTCTGACCCCCATTAGAGTTTTCACACAGTATTCTCACCCACCAGACTGCTGCAGTGGCTGTGGACACGCAGGGAGCCAATATGGCTCCATAATTGGCCCGGTGGTGTGGCGGACTGTGGCCAGCGTCCAAGGCCATTAATCCCTTCCACCTCAGCACAGTTTGGCCTGCTTGAAGATAACAGGGTGCATAGTAATTGGACCTGAGCACCCTTGTCCCCCCTCTTTACATTAATATCCCTCCAATCCTCCACGTATAATCCTGTCCAGGCCACGGCCAGCTTCCCCTGGTCATGTATCAAGTGGCCACATCAGCCATCCCCACGCTTATTTACTGAGAGAACCATGGAATATCTTCTGAAGGTTTACGTTTGGGGGGGAAGGTAAATAGTACAGGTGGAAAAATGCGAATTGGCTCAAACAGCAACACACAGACACAGACACCTTCATGTACAGTCCAGCGCGCACACAAAACACATCATATAATATACCTTTCCTCACCAATTGATTCAGCCAATTTAAACTGAAATTAGGAATAAAAACCCAATGACATCAGCCTGTGTGATATATACGTCACAGTGATTTTGAACAACACATAGTCTACATCGATCTACAGTACAGGATGTGAGGGGAAAGGTTGTCATAACCTCACAGCCAAGTTGAACCAAAGATACTGGTGTGACTGAGTCATGAAGGCCTCACAGGGTCAATCTGTTCATGGGTGTGCTCAGTATGTCAACCAGCCCCTCTCCTGTCCTGCGGTCCATCCAGTCCTCTCTCTCCCTCTCTGTTCTTGGCTGTTTATGATTCCCTACACTCGCTCTCATTACATGTGCTTCAAACACAAATCAATAGGAGGATAATGGCATTGTACACACTCTGTAATCTCAATATCGTTACTTCTCATTTACTCTCCCTTTGCTTCTCATGCATCAAAATTTAGCTGGAGAAAAAAATTAACTTTATTTAGTATCCCATGAATTTCAAATCAGTGATGTTTCATAATGATTTTGCGTCAGAGCCCACAGAGCCGAAGGGAAAGGCAGAGGGAGGAGAGGGTGAAATCGATATGAGCGGCACTCTTCGCCCTGTATGGCAGTGAGGGGATCTATTATGGGGAAATCATGATTTATGTRAGCAGTGGAGGGGACATCAGGGTGAGCAAGGGATGGAGGTGTGCGCCAATAATGATGAATGCCCCCCACTCATATAAGCCCACCCGGCCCCCACCTCCATCTCCTCCGCTCCGCCCAGGAGAGACAAGCCCCCTAAACACCGTTCTCTCTCTACTGCTCTCTCCCCCACACCTCTCCTTTGTGTCTCTCATTCCATTCTAAAACTCAGTGTATATCTAGACTATCCTCTATACCTCTATATCTAGACTATCCCCAGTCTCTTCTGGTTCTCTATTCTCATCCCTCCTTTCCTCATCTAATACTCTCATATCTGCCTCCCGTTCTGTTGTTCTCCATCCTATGTGATGTGTCTGAGTGGAGTGCGGTGTCCATGATGGAATCCCATGATCCAGCGTTGTTGGGCAGAAGGAACGAGGCAGTCACCTTTAAGCTGGGGCTGAGCAATCTGTCTCTGCCAGCCATCTACGTCCACGTAACACCAAGCAGACAGTGAGAAACAGAGAGAGGGGGATGAAGGAGAGAAATGGAGGAGAGAGGGGAAGGGAGAAGATCAAATACATGAGATAGAGATCAAAACGAAGCATTGAGGAGGAAAGAGCACTTCCGTTTTTATCTGCTACAACCAGTACACAACCTCTTCACAACGTTGCAGCGATGTAATTCTAATAGCCGGGAAACACAAAACAGCCGTAACTGTCCGTCCACAGAATAATAGACCAGCAGCTCCCAATGGAGCCTCTATTAGATGTTTCCAATCATCATACTATTAACCAGAATGTAACTGCCAATTAAAAGATGGTTTCACAATGGAGTGGGGCTGATGGGTTTTGATTTAATGTAGACCATCATTAGAGGCAGGGCCCGATTGATTCCAGATAACAGCAGCTCAACTCAGCTTAACAGGAATGTTCTCAATTAATACCTTGAATGGAAGAAAAAAAGGAGGGAAAAAAAGAAAAAAGAAGATCCATATAACATTTTTTAAATATGCAAATTTGCAAAATTATCTATAATGTAGCCTACATTTGACAGATGAGAATCCAACAGAAAAGAGACGACAAACGTTTAAATGACTGTCTCCTATCACCATACATTCCTCGCATTTATTCAGACTCGATGTCACTCAGACCCAGGATCAGTAAACAGTAACAGTAGCCATGTCGGGTAGCCGTCTGCTGGACATCTCTCTGGACAATACTGTTGTGACTACAGATGTCTGCCATTGATTAGCCAAACTCTACCAGACACACTGATGTCACATTCATACACACATCTGTCATCTTTCTGAGCAAACTTGACTGGACATGCATCTATCTGATCTATCATATTGACTGTTTTAAATATTGAGTTGCCTTTAGGGGTAGTTGTTGTAGCAGGGCTCCTGGAAAGAAATGTGAACACCTTCACTTTTAGATGCAGTAACACCCTATTGCCATCCACACCTACCTCTAACAGTGCCTTGTCCAATACCTGCTGTGTGACATGTACCATCACATCCATCTGTCACATGTTCTGAACCTACTATGCCTAATATGTTATACACTGAGTGGACAAAACATTAGSAACATCTTCCTAATATTGAGTTGCACATCCCTGTTTTGCCTTCAGAACAGTRTCAATTTGTCAGGGCATGGACTCTATAAGGTGTCGAAAGCGTTCCACAGGGATGCTGGCCCATGTTGACTCCAATGTTTCCCACAGTTTTGTCAAGTTGGCTGGATGTCCTTTGGGTGGTGGACCATTCTTGAAAAACATTGGAAACTGTTGAGAGTGAAAAACCCAGCAGCGTTGCAGTTCTTGACACACTCAAAACGGTGCACCTGGAACCTACTGCAATACCCTGTTCAAAGGCACTTCAATCTTTTCAACCTCTAAATGACACACATACACAATCCATGTCTCAATTGTCTCAAGGCTTAAAAATCCTTCTTCAACCTGTCTCCTCCCCTTCATCTACACTAATTGAAGTGGATTTAACAAGTGACATCAGTAAGGGAACATAGCTTTCACCTGGATTCAACTGGTCAGTCTATGTCATGGAAACAGCCGGTGTTCTTAATGTTTTGTCCACTCAGTGTATATCTCCATAACCTGATATGTTCTAATGAATTAACCCATAATGTGTCTGCCAGTCTGCTATTTCTATATGGCAACTTATTTGGCAAAATAAGAGTTTTGTAATATGTAGCCATGTGTCTAAACTTAAAATGGAGCGACCCCTCAGAAGATGATGGTTGTGGGGTACTGTATGTGTGGGATATATGTATTTTACCCCTTTGAGGTGGCAGAAGGGCATGAGGCAGCTACTGTGTAATTGACAGAGACAGATAGCAGTCAGAGGTGATTAGTTCTGGCTTGGTAAGCAGTCCATCAATGGCAAAGCTGACAGAAGAAAACAGAAGTGGTAAAGCAGCATCAGAAATGGACTGGGGAAGCTGTTGGTTCAGAAAAAAATATATATCCATCATCATATTCTAATTTATTTTCCATTCTGTGTCAAGCAATGAGGATACATACTGCATTCACTCATGATGAACAGCAGGTGTTTCCAGCATGCTGCTTTTCCCCAGCAAAAATAGGACAACAATGTAGTACTCCCCACACATGATTCAGCTAATAAACCTCTCACTATTCTTACACCTGACCCCAATTTCTATTCCCATTTCGAAGGAAAACTCATCAACTATGAAGTTGGACAAAGGGATTGTCACTCAGAGAGCAGTGGGATTGACTGGATGTAGAGATGTTGTGAACACAGCACCACCACTCCAGACAACATCAGAAAAGAACAAGTAAAGCATGAAAATGTTTGTCTGCAGGCAAGTCTTCAGTGTATAATACAATGAAATACATTCAGAGATTTCACATCCTAAAAGGGCTCCGTATGTTTTGTGTATGTAGGTGGGTGTCCATGGACAAATAACTAGAATAAATCCTACTTAGCATGCTCGGGTGCATGAGCAAATACAACTGTGGAAGAGAGAGCAGGCACTTTCCCCAGTATTTACAAATGTACCACACAGATCATATCCTTCCCTGCTGCTAAGCCCTGAGCAAACAGAACGTCACACAACAGAACAGCCATGTGCATATAGAATATAGAATGGTATAGGCATGATGCATGGTGGACCTGCACCCCATTCACCCCCACACACCCCAGGGCCAGGACCGTGGAGTAGGGATGGCTGAACATTAGGTAGTCTGGATGGAATACAGCTGTGTGCATAATCACGGACCWTGATGGTATAGGGAAGTTACAAAGAAAATCGGAGCTGAAGATACTGGTTACTGGTTTGTATTTTTCTCTTAAAGCGGTGGTCATGATCCATGAGTGAGGGAAAGAGAGAGAAGGCAAATGTGTATTCAGGAGTGAATGTTTTTTGTGAACAATTATTTATTTGTTTTACATTGTATGTCATAGACAGTTACATAAAACATGTTACAATACCTACTCGTGTATGTTTCAATGGGGAAACCAGAATGGAAAAAAACAGAGAGTCAAAGACAAAACTAAACAAAAACAATACAAATGATAAAAGACAAAACCTAACAACTTAGAGAAATGTGAATATTGACAAAGCTCTGGCTATGGGGATTTAAGTCTAGCAACATGCTAATATTATGTCCGTTTGAAAATGAAGTGGGTAAACTAAGAGAGTGGATGGAGAATAAAATATGGGGGGGCAGAGAAGATGATAAATAAAGATGAGAAGAGAGTCAGTCAGTCTAGTGGAAAACAATTGCAGAGGCATGGGCGTGCAAGCAGCTGACAAAAGGTCTGTCCTGAGCGGCTACATGATCTAAATACTGATCAAACATCATTTACAGCTTGTTTTATTTCAGCCTCTTGAGAGACTGTCCCCTCCAGCCTCTTTGCCATGGCAACCAGGGTCTCATTTCAGAGGTGTCATGCTGCATTATCATCTCACCGGCTCATCCCCCCCCGCCCAAACCCCTCATACCCCACTCCCAGCACCCTGTGAGAAAGACACCGTCGCTCCCTCTCTCTCTTGTCAAATACAAACAACCTTGATCCTCTCACTATTCCCTTTTAAACCATTTTTAAGACTTTGAAAATGTTCTAAATAATAGTTTCCTGGACTTGCTTCTTGCTTGAGACAATTTGCGTAAGTGTTAACAGACTACCGTTAACATGCTGGACCGTGCTCATTTTATGAAMGCTGGCAACCTAGCTACAACGAGCATTAAACACTGAGAGACCTGTTGTAACGTTACACTTAATAAAGACTGTTTAGACACTTTTAGAACAATATTGCTGTAATGAAGAAGTGTTCATTCCTGAAAGAGTGTGGTTTCTCTAATGCAGCCCCTCCTACTTCCAGACAAAAACCTGCTCCATGGATATGGTCAGAAAAAGCTATGCGTTATGTCCTCTCTGGTCTGTATGCCTCGCTTCATCTATTTCTGTGTGCCATGCAGATGAGAAGAGGTGATGAAAAAAGGGGTGGGATTACCAATGCCAGTAGTACGCTTGGCTTGTAGACCAGGGGCTAATTCAGGAGGCCATTTGTTTACATGTCTCAGCAATTTGAGGCATTAGGGAATCCCCGGCCCCCTGCGGACCACAGAGAGTGAGAGACGACAGCGTCTGGGCACACACACCTCCGTGCCAGAGGAGGTAGCGAGATGCCTGGGTTCACTCTTTGTTTTGTGCCAAATGGATTCCTGAGGCTGCAATTTTCACTAACAAACACGGTGAGCCCCTCCATTGTGGTGTGGTATGACATGGCTGCCAGCCTCGACAGCACAATCGTCTGCCCGCCCGCCGCCCCCGGGTGAGCTGCACATATGCAAATTGTAGGATGGATGTCCCTGGCACGGCGGTAGACAGTGAAGGAGGAGGGAAGAGAGGAGGAGTGGAGAGGAAAGGAGGAGACAGACAAACCCTGAAATCCCTCATTTCAGAGCAAAAACTCATCTGACATGGGGAAAATATGATGATAAATTATGAACTTTTTTGGTTTCTTGATACTTATCTGATGACAACAAATGTACTGTACAGTAGACTTCAATGCACAATTATCATAGAACAGGGAGGCTGGAAATTGCTCTAAATTCAATGGAAGCTACACACTGGGCCTTAAGACTATAAACTCTCAGTAAATCAAATCAAATCAAATTGTATTAGTCTCATGCGCCGAATACAACAGGGGAGACCTTGCAGTGAAATGCTTACTGACGAGCCCCTAACCAACAATGCAGTTAAAAAAAATACAGATAAGAGTAAGAGATAAAAGTAACAAGTACTTAAAGAGCAGCAGTGAAATAACAATAGCGAGACTATATACAGGGGGGTACCGATACAGAGTCAATATGCGGTGGCACAGGTTATTTGAGGTAGTATGTACATGTAGATAGAGTTATTAAAGTGACTATGCATAGATGACAACAGAGAGTAGCAGTGGTGTAAAGAGGGGGTGAGAGGGGGTGCACTGCAAATAGTCTGGGAAGCTATTTGACTAGATGTTCAGGATTCTTATGGCTTGGGGGTAGAAGCTGTTTAGAAGCCTTTTGGACCTAGACTTGGCGCTCCGGTACCGCTTGCCGTGTGGTAGCAGAGAGAACAGTCTATGACTAGGGTGGCTGGAGTCTTTGACAATTTTCAGGGCTTTCCTCTGACACCGCCTGGTATAGAGGTCCTGGATGGCAGGAAGCTTGACCCCAGTGATGTACTGGGACGTACGCACTACCCTCTGTAGTGCCTTGCGGTCGGAGGCCGAGCAGTTGCCATACCAGGCAATGATACAACCAGTCAGGATGCTCTCGATGGTGCAGCTGTAGAACCTTTTGAGGATCTGAGGACCCATGCCAAATCTTTTCAGTCTCTTGAGGGGGAATAGGTTTTGTCGTGCCCTCTTCAGTAAAGGTAGGTTTTAAAAAAACGAGATACCTTTATAACAATATTTAACACTTTTAATTGGTATTACACTAGTGTGAAATTGATGTATTGGGGACAATGCCTCTTAGTGTGCACGGCTCCAACACCTGGGTTTAACTGTATCTTCTACCTCTCCCCTCCTCCTGGTTACCATCTATAACACACGCTGCATTTAGCTCCGTTATGACATACCAGCTCAGTCAAAGTGACTGTGAATTTCACAGAGCAAATTAGCTAATAACTCACCACCCATAATGAACTAAAACATTGTAATGTAAAATGTATGAGGGATTTCTCATTTTCATTTGTGTAAATGAGTCTGGTCATTTAGAAGTAGTAGGTAGGAGGGGGCRGGTCTGCACCCTCTTCTTCAAACAACTCGATATGAGCCTGGTACTGACCAGTGACTACTAATTATATAGCTAGAACCTATGGAGTGAGAGCATCCTACAGCCTACTGCAACTTAGACGGCCAGGCATCCTCTGTTCAACATTTGGATGATGTGTGACATTTATGAAGTCCTATTTAGATGTCACTGCAAATGGCAGCGCTTTCAACGGTCTTGAAAACCAAACAGTGGAGACGCTCCCATCACTGCAACAGGGATATGGAGATGAAAGCACATATAGTAAAGAGATACATATTTCTGGGCTTATAAGTAAGCTCATGTATAGACAAGAGGATTGACATTCATAATAGACACAGGTGTATTGCATTCGGATAGTGTGTTGTTGCATTACTTCACTACCTTATACATCACTCTCAAAGTAAGGACACTGGGGGTAATATAATATTTATTTCCATGTTTTCATAGAAACTACACTGAACAAAAATAAAGTGTTGGTCCTATGTTTCATGAGCTGAAATAAAAGATCCCAGAAATGTTCCATATGCACAAAAAGCTTATTTCTCTCAAATGTTGTGCACAAATTTGTTCACATCCCTGTTAGTGAGCATTTCTCCATTGCCAAGATAATCCATCCACCTGACAGGTGTGACATATKAAGAAGCTGATTAAACAGCATGATCATTACACAGGTGCACCTTGTGCTGGGGACAATAAAAAGCCACCCTAAAATGTGCAGTTTTGTCAAACAACACAATGCCACATATGTCTCAAGTTTTGAGGGAGCATGCAATTGGCATGCTGACTGCATGAATATTCACCAGAGAGGTTGCCAGATAATTTAATGTTAATTTCTTGACCATAATCCGCCTCCAATGTTGTTTTAGAGAATTTGGCAGTATGCCCAACCAGCCTCAGAACRGCAGACGTGTATGGCGTTGCGTGGGCGAGCTGATGTCATCGTTGTGAATAGAGTGCCTCATCGTGGCTGTGGGGTTATGGTATGGGCAGGCATAAACTACGGACAACAAACACAATTGCATTTTATCGATGGCAATTTGAATGCACACAGATACCATGACAAGATCCTGAGGCCCATTGTCATACCATTCATCTGCCGCCATTATCATGTTTCAGCATGATAATGCACTGCCCCATGTCGCAAGGATCTGTACACAATTTCTGGAAGTTGAACATCACCCAGTTCTTCCATGGCCTGCATACTCACCAGACATGTCACCCATTGAGCATGTTTGGGATGCTCTGGATCAAGGTGTACAGCTGTGTGTTCCAGTACCGCCAAAATCCAGCAACTTTGCACAGCCATTGAAGAGTGGGACAACATTCCACAGGCCACAATCAACAGCCTGATCAACTCTATGCYAAGGAAATGTGTCGCACTGGATGAGGCAAATGATGGTCACACCAGATACTGAGTGGTCTTCTCATCCACTCCCCTACTTTTTAAAAAGATATCTGTGACCAACAGATGCATATCTGTATTCCCAGTCATGTGAAATCCATAGATCAGGGTATAACGATAAAACATTTTGGGACTGTAACTCAGTAAAATCTTTGAAATTGTTGGGTTTATATTTTTGTTCAGTATAGTTTCCGTACACAGCCAATCCATACAGGTAGACAGTGGAGGTACATTTCTGACAGAATGGATGCAAGTATCCTATAGAATGGAGGAAACTCTCCTACAGAATGYAAGTAACTCCCTAACAGAATGGAGMTAACTCTCTTACAGAATGGAGGTAACTCTCTTACAGAATGAAGGTAACTCTCCTACAGAATGGAGGTAACTCCCRAACAGAATGGAGCTAACTCTCTTACAGAATGAAGGTAACTCTCTTACAGAATGAAGGTAACTCTCCTACAGAATGGAGGTAACTCCCTAACAGAATGGAGCTAACTCTCCTACAGAATGGAGGTAACTCTCCTACAGAATGCAGGTAACTCCCTAACAGAATGGAGCTAACTCTCCTACAGAATGAAGGTAACTCTCCTACAGAATTGGAGGTACTCCCCCAACAGAAGGAAGGTAACTCCCCAACAGAATGGAGAAATAACTCCCCAACAGAATGGAGTAACTCCCTAACAGAATGGAGTAACTCTCCTACAGAATGAAAGGTAACTCTCCTACAGAATGAAGTAACTCTCCTACAGCATGAAGGTAACTCTCCTACAGAATGGAGGTAACTCCCCAACAGAATGGAGGTAACTCCCCAACAGAATGGAGGTAACTCCCTAACAGAATGGAGTCTTTATGAGGGAAGGTCACCAATGTGAGGGTCAGAATGCAGGGTGAGGAGCGAGATGTGTCCCCCTCCGTCTCCCAGGGCGATGCGACACCGTTGCACAGCAAGCCATTCATTTGGCCTCCACCTTGTGCTGCTGCGTTGTCTGATATGCAAGGCCGCTCTAACCTGCCCAGATTCCATTAGCGAGCTGCCAGTTCTCCCGCTCCACTGTTTCCCTGGCATATTAAACAGATTAATAGAACAGGGCTGCACTCCGCTCCGGGGCGGGAGAGAGAGCGGCCTGTCAATCTCAGCTAAAAACACAAAGGCAGAAAATGAAAGAAGCCCCTGGCTGAACCGTCAGAGCTGATAAAACAGAGTTAAATCTCACATGCAGCGCAGGGGGAAAACAGACAGATAGTAAATATTTATTCTCTCTACTAGTTGAGTGAGGAAAAAGGAGGCCACATCATAGCCTACCTAAGCCACCATACAGTGGGATCAATGGAGGGGAATGGCTGAAGAAAATTAATTAAGAAAATTCTCTCATACTCTCTCACAGTAACTACTGCGCATGCTGACAAGCACCCAGACCAGTCCTCAAGTCTTGGCTTTTTGACATTGATTCAACTATCATTTTTGCAACAAAGGTCTACACTTCAAATAGGGATCCCCACTGTACACAACAAAGAAATGATCCAAGCTTTGCAAGGAAACAAGACTGCACTGAGGAGTGAAGCTGGATCATGAGATAGACCTACATACTGTAGAACCTTACACAGCACTACAAATCATTCTCTGCACTAAAAATCATAGAATGGGTCATTACATTAAACCATCTCTTCTAATATCCCCCAGTCCCATGCCAGGCCCGTGCCCTGGGGCTCCCGGCACAGAGAAGGAGGTCTAATGGCCTACTGTATTAGCGGGTTAATTGCCCTGTCGTGGTCTCCGTTGGATTGCGAGTGGAGCCCGTTTTAGTTTAATTGTGAACCGTTCCGTTCCATAACCCCACTAAGCAGCCAGTCACTGGTGCATGGAGCTGGATTACGTGTCAGAGGTGTCCTTCATGATGCGTGGAGACAGACAGACAGACAGACAGACAGACAGACAGACAGACAGACAGACAGACAGACAGACAGACAGACAGACAGACAGACAGACATACAGTGTGGAGAACAAGTATTTGATACATGCCGATTTTGCAGGTTTTCCTACTTACAAAGCATGTAGAGGTCTGTAATTTTTATCATAGGTACACTTCAACTGTGAGAGACGGAATCTAAACAAAAATCCATAATCACATTGTATGATTTTTAAGTAATTAATTTGCATTTTATTGCATGACATAAGTATTTGATCACCTACCAACCAGTAAGAATTCGGCTCTCACAGACCTGTTAGTTTTTCTTTAAGAAGCCCTCCTGTTCTCCACTCATTACCTGTATTAACTGCACCTGTTTGAACTCGTTACCTGTATAAAAGACACTGTCCACACACCTAATCAAACAGACTCCAACCTCTCCACAATGGCCAAGACCAGAGAGCTGTATAAGACATCAGGGATACAATTGTAGACATGCAACAGGCTGGGATGGGCTACAGGACAATAGGCAAGCAGCTTGGTGAGAAGGCAACAACTGTTGGCGCAATTATTAGAAAATGGAAGAAGTTCAAGATGACGGTCAATCACCCTCGGTCTGGGGCTCCATGCAAGATCTCACCTGGTGGGGCATCAATGATCATGAGGAAGGTGAGTTATCAGCCCAGAACTACACGGCAGGACTGGTCAATGACTGAAGAGAGCTGGGACAACAGTCTCAAAGAAAACCATTAGTAACACACTACACCGTCATGGATTAAAATCCTGCAGCGCACGCAAGGTCCACCTGCTCAAGCCAGCGCATGTCCAGGCCCGTCTGAAGTTTGCCAATGACCATCTGGATGATCCAGAGAAGGAATGGGAGAAGGTCATGTGGTCTGATGAGACAAAAATAGAGCTTTTTGGTCTAAACTCCACTCGCCGTGTTTGGAGGAAGAGAAGGATGAGTACAACCCCAAGAACACCATCCCAACCGTGAAGCATGGAGGTGGAAACATCATTCTTTGGGGATGCTTTTCTGCAAAGGGTACAGGATGACTGCACCGTATTGAGGGGAGGATGGATGGGGCCATGTATCGCGAGATCTTGGCCACAACCTCCTTCCTCAGTAAGAGCATTGAAGATGGGTCGTGGATGGGTCTTCCAGCATGCAACGACCCGAAACACACAGCAGGCAACTAAGGAGTGGCGCCGTAAGAAGCATCTCAAGGTCCTGGAGTGGCTAGCCAGTCTCACAGACCTGAACCCAATGAAAATCTTTGGAGGGAGCTGAACAGTCCGTATTGCCCAGCGACAGCCCCGAAACCTGAAGGATCTGGAGAAGATCTGTATGGAGGAGTGGGCCAAAATCCCTGCTGCAGTGTGTGCAAACTGGTCAAGAACTACAGGAAACGTTTGATCTCTGTAATTGCAAACAAAGGTTTCTGTACCAAATATTAAGATCTGCTTTTCTGATGTATCAAATACTTATGTCATGCAATAAAATGCAAATTATTACTTAAAATCATACAATGTGATTTTCTGGATTTTTGTTTTAGATTCCGTCTCTCATAGTTGAAGTGTACCCATGATAGAATTACAGACCTCTACATGCGCTTGTAAGTAGGAAAACTGCAAAATCGGCAGTGTATCAAATACTTGTTCTCCCACTGTATATATGTTTTATATGGGCATAGTTATTTTTCTTTCTTAACCATGTTACATATTTCTATGCTCATGTGATTTTAGTAACATGTGGTCTTTACTGTGTTTTGGTGTGTCTGCTAAAAGTCTAGTGTGTTACCTGTTAGGCTACCTATCCCCCCAGGCTCACCCTAACAGATGGCGACAGCCTCTGCAATTCTGAGTCCAGCCCCACCATTCTCACATAAGGGTGTCACTTCCACCTAGGCTGATTGCCACTTTCTCTCTGAGTCGACGAGGAGTTCGATATAAGGTAGAAAAGGTCATAAGCCAGTTTTTTCCCTGCTTCTCCCTCTCCCAAATGACTTGTCTGCCTCTGAGGAGAATGAGAAGGGACAGGGCCGGCCGGGAGGGGATGGAGGAGTGGGGGAGATAATCCTCTGGACGGTGGAGAGGAATGCCAAGAGGGAGTACACGTGGGAGAGGAGCAGGGGGAGTGGTTGAGTTCTGAAATAGATGAGTCTTGAACAAGTGATAATGAATGAGTGGGAGCACAGCAGAGAGGATGTGAGAGGAACAGAGGTAGAGGAGACTGCTGAAGGA
>NC_036863.1:33666596-33757355 GCF_002910315.2 Salvelinus sp. IW2-2015 | reverse complement strand
TAGCTATGATCCTGTTGCAACAAATAACCACTATAGTTATGAATTCAAAAGCCTCCATAATGTTGAGAGAGTGATCATAGACAAAGTAAGTCTATGTTCTCCCCAGTGCTGAAAATGAATTCTCTGATGTGTGACACTGACCTTTCTACCACTGCTGGCCCTAGTGAGACAGAGCTGTGTCACACAGGCCAGGGCTCCATGTGTGTCCATGCACTTCCTATTCTGGGGCCATCAATTGAAATGCAGAGCCAGACAGCATGAATGGAGCCTGGTGCGCTGCTCTTGACTGCCATGACCACAAGAGCCCCACCTAGTATTGAAACAAGCAGCGGAAAGAACACTTAAACCGGCATTTACATTGTCATTTTCATATCTCCATAATCCTCCATGGGCCTGCACTGCCCTCCGGCTACATCTACATGTTCTAACACCAACACCAGACAGGCAAGCCTGGGCAACCTCATGGCTGGGACAGACCAGCAGGGGTCAGTGGGTGCTAGACAAATCCATAATTCATGTGGGTTGTGGGTTTTTGGCATTTATGAAGTGTTCAAATCCTAGTCAGAACTAGGAAACCCAGAAACCCAGAAATGTCCATGTTGCTAAATGGTTGAACGAGGCACGTGTATAATTACAAACAGTTAGCGAGAAGGAAATGTCTGAGTTTCCTAGTTCCGACTAGCACGTAAACGTGGCATTATACCTCTAAAGGTGTGTGTGTGTGTGTGTGTGTGTGGGGGGGGTTCATAAATGGCCAAAAATACAGTCAAAAAATAAATCATAAAGAATAAGGTATTGAAGTCTCTATTCTATATCTAGGAGATATAAGAAAGCTCAGGAAATATGAACGTTTTTTTTTTTACACAAAACTACCTCCATACATKCATTKATTTGTATGGGTTACATTCAGACGAGTCCCATGACACAGAGAACACCACCTTGTTTGTGAAAGTCTCATCTTTCAATAGAGGGGTCACATTAGTTTGTAGGCCAAACCGTTCAGATATGTTTTTGTGAGAAGATACATTTTCAGGATGTCTCGTGGTCTGACAAACACCGCTGTAGCTCGGCCACCTTCCACCGCAGATGTGGAAGTCCAACCTAGGAGGATGCTGCGATTTGAGACGGAGCCCATGCAAAAAAACAGACATCTCTAGCTTAAACTGACAGATTTTCGCGGGTATTTTTTTATTATGCTACTTAGAGTGACGCACGGGTGAGTCAATAGACTCTTAAGGAATTTAACAGTGGTGGGAAAAGTACTCAATTGTCGTACTTGAGTAAAAGTAAAGATACCTTAATAGAAAATMAAAGTCCCCCAGTAAAATATTACTTGAGTAAAAGTAAAGATAGCTTAATAGAAAATTAAAGTGAAAGTCCCCCAGTAAAATACTACTTGAGTAAAAGTCTAAAAGTATTTGGTTTTAAATATACTTAAGTATCAAAAGTAAATGGAATTGCTAAAATGTACTTAAGTATCAAAAGTAAAAGTATAAATCATATCGAATTCCTTATATTAAACAAACCAGACTGCACAAATTTCTTGTTTTTTTTATTGACTGATAGCCAAGGGCTCACTACAACACTCAGACATAATTTACAAACAAAACATTTGTGTTTAGTTAGTCCTCCAGGTCAGAGGCAGTAGGGACGACCAGGGATGTTCTCTTGATAAGCGTATGAATTGGAACATTTTCCTGTCAAAATGTAACAACTACTTTTGGGTGTCAGGGAAATTGTATGGAGTAAAAAGTACATTATCTAATTTAGGATTATAGTAAAAGTAAAAGTTGCCAAAAATATAAATAGTAAAGTAAAGCACAGATACCCCCAAAAACTACTTAAGTAGTACTTTAAACTATTTCTGACTTAAGTACTGTACTTTACACCACTGGTTGATTGAGCAAAACATGGGCACATTGACAAAAAGTTGAACTCCAGAGGAGCACAATAGATGTCTGTCTCTCAACTGGAGAACGTAGCGTAGCCAACCAACCCTGTGAATGCAATCAAACAACAGCAAGCAGGGCCACTTAGGGATCCGTCATGATGAGAGGGGAGTTAGCAGTGAGACTGACTGTAGTGTAGAGCAGCCCATGCTCTAATAGGGAACTGGAGGACCATACAGTAATTGGTCACTACAGTCCCATCCTGCTATCATCACCACATACACTCAGTAGAACACAACACACCAGTTCATTTTAGAGGGCTTTGTCCTGCAAACTCCTGTTTTTGTTGTGTGCTAAATCAAATGATTTTTGCGTTAATACTTAAATGTCATCAACTGCAAGAACAACCGATGAAGGAATCAAACGTCTGACCAATACTACTGCCTTGGTGAAGTGCTCCTTGCAATCCACAGAGCTCATTTTCTAGAAGAGTCATTTCAGTGTAAGATGACTATAAATGCAGGGCATTTAGAGAGCAACCTCATTTTGTGAACCGCTGACCATTTCATTCCACCTCAAATTGCTGTGGCTCAGATGTCTATGTTATTGAGAATAAAATAATTGTGTGCCAAGCTTTGGGAAAAAAATATATGATGTACTCCATTGCCGCACTTTTCCAAATGTTGTTTTGCACAATTGCAGTTCAGAGAGCTTCAGCGCTTTTAAAATTTTCCTTGTGGTATTTCCAATCAGAAATAATAACAGTATTTGTTGACAAGTGCAAAGAGAGAAGCTGTAATGATGATATTTGAACCCTGGGGTTCAAAAAGCTATAAAATCCCCTCCACTACCCCACAACAAACTCCCCCATTTGATCACCCATTATTCTTCAGAACATGATGTGTATGTGTATTTCAGAGTGCACAGCAGATATGTGGTTAGCACAATCATTTACAGAATAACTTTTGGAGACATTGATCACTGTTAATAACAACTACATGGGCCACTACATGGGCCTACAGCCACAGAGGAAATGGAATTCCAATTCAAATTCCTTCATAAAAATCCAAGTCAAAACCTGAATAATACTGTAATATCTTTAAAGAGGGGTATATTACAAAGCAGGATCCTGGAGTTAGCCTGCTAACTTGCCTAAATATTCTGAAATATTTTTATTTTTATTTTTAAAGATATGTTTGAAATGGGCGTGGTCTACTTAACTCAACAACCAAAAAACAAAATACATAAGTTTAGCTTTCTTGATGAACCTGAAAATTAATGTATTTCTGGTTGTTTATCAAAGTCAGCTGGATAACTTGATCCTGCTTTGTAATATACCCCTCTGGGCAATTCTAAGAAATTGCAGTTACAATGCATAATATCTCTGATCATTTAAAATGACAAATCATAAGCGGCTACATTTTTTCTAATTGCTTTTTTCTGCTCCACACATCTCCTCCAGGTCGGTGGCAGCCGACATATGGGCCTGTCTCTCTGTGATTAACATGTGAAGTGAAGGGGACAAGCTGACACATCCCCAAACCCTTGAGCAGATCCCCTCTCCCTCCTCCTCCTCCAGTCTGGCCCCACTGAGTGCACAGGGAATTTACATTTTAATAGGTAGAGCTGCTTGGTGCCTCTGCATCAGAGTGCAAGCTCAGCCGAAACAGCAGGTGACCGCTCCCCGAGTGTTCAGAGCGACCCCCTGAGACAATGCACATCTCATATCAGAACAGGACCTGCAGACAGGCACAAAGCCTGCTAAGACATAAGACAGTGTTCAAACACTTTAGGATCCTCTCCTTATTAATTAGTGTCTTTGTTAATGACCTGATCAAATGTGTGTCATACAACACATACAGCATCAGTGCCAGATTCTAAGCTTATACTATGCTCAGAACACCTTACCGACATCCCACAAAAACACAAAGGCCAGATTGGTAGGGATCCCATCTAAGGATACGGAATGGGAAACCATTCTTGCCTTGAGACAGCAACTATAGAGCAGGTTGACATTTATTGAGATGACTCATGTACTGGAGGCAGCTCTGCAGAGTGGTCAATAGCTGGCACAGCCATTAAGTCATAAAATCCGATTTTAAACCTAAACCTAACCACACTGCTATGCCTAATGCCAAAACCACCATAAATGAATACCAAAAAAGCTACTTTTTGTTTTCATGAATTTTTATGATACAGACAATTTTGACTTTGCAGCTTAAGTGCTCAGTTCTGCCTCCAGGGAAAGACATGACAATAAACGTCAAACTGCAACTATAGAACTCACAGTTGAGGCAATAGCAGCAACCAATGCAGTACATTTCCCTTTACACCCAAACAAAATATGTTGTTAACAGTTTACTTTCTTATGCATGTGGATTAGTTACTACTTCATAATATCCCAATGTCCTAAAAGCAAACCCTAGGAGAGCAGTGACCCTGTGAAATGCACTGCCAGATGTCAACTAGACATTTGACTCAAGCCAACAATAGAGTCAGCTCCAGGCAAGCAGTCAGCTGAAGGACTCCTCTTCCCCTCGATCAATAACTATTGAACATGCCAAAAGCAATCAACACCAATTAATTGTGTGCATGTTGATGAGTATGCAGAGCTTATCAAAACTGTAGGGCTAAGAGAGACAATGCCTCCTGTTTTCCATAATTAGTAATCAAGTACATCAGGCCAATTCATGGTCAAGCACTGCAGCACACTGGGAAAGAACAAACAGGCCTGATTATAAAGCCACTACTACTGCACTGTTCAATGTTGTAGGAGAGTATTTACTTTGTAGTGGAAACTTGATTTTTTTTTTCAATGGATGTAACTATGCAATCCTTGTAACACGAATTGATAAATATTTGTCAATCTATTAAAACACACACGCATATAAATGGTCTGAGGCAAAAGCTAAATGTTTGGTCAGCAAAGAACAAACCCCAGCAATGAAACTTGTGGTAAATGCTGAAGATGTGACAAGGTTCACAAACTATATACAGTATACAAACACACATATATATTATTGTGTGCACATGAATGATAAATTAGTCCCCGGGTTAAACATGGAGCGACAGTCATCAAAGGGCAAATGTTGCCTATCAATAGCAGCCGCTTGTTCCCATGATCAATTTTAAACAGTCACTGACCAGAAACAATAGCCCAGAGACTGTGGCCATTACCCCCTCCTTTCCTACTCAAAACCAGCATTGGCAATCAATTTAGCTGAACCTAATCCCCTAACCCATTCTGATAATAGCACAACAGTAGCTCTTTCGCCAGGCACTACATTCTCATAAACCCTTGTCTTTTTATGGATTCAACACGCACATATGCAAAAATCTTAACATCTCAAGTGAATAAACATTAGAAAGAATCCAATAATAACTTTGAGTAGAAAATGTTTTATTTGATTTAATTACATTGTACTAGGTTTACATTCAGACATGCAGTTAGCATGGTCCAGAGCAGTGCAAAACAGCACGGCGAGGGGACATCAGCTGCTAGAGAACAATCGATCAACCAGCCAGGCCTCTCAGAGACCCTGATGGCTAATTGATGCAGTAAATCCAGTCATTAAGCCCTGGGAGGAGTGCCTGGGAGGGCATCCAAAGTAAACACCTTGAGTTGTGTAGTCTAGTCGGTCATCGATGGCCATCTCTACAGGACGACAGGAGTAAGTGTAGCAGGATGCCTGGAGGACACAGAGGGAGGAGAGGAAGAAAGGGTATGGATAAATCACACCGAGTGAGATCATACACTACCGTTCAAAAGTTTGGGGTCACTTAGAAATGTCCTTGTTTTTGAAAGAAAACCACTTCCTTTGTCCATTAAAATAACATCAAATTGATCAGAAATACAGTGTAGACATTGTTAATGTTGTAAATGACTATTGTAGCTGGAAACGACAGATTTTTTATAGAATATCTACAAAGGCGTACAGAGGCCCATTATCAGAAACCATTACTCCTGTGTTCCAATGGCACATTGTGTTAGTTAATCCAAGTTTATCATTTTAAAAGGCTAATTGATCATTAGAAAACCCTTTTGCAATTAGGTTAGCACAGTTGAAAACTGTTGTGCGGATTAAGAAGCAATAAAACTGGCCTTCTTTAGACTAGTTGAGTATRTGGAGCGTCAGCATTTGTGGGTTTGATTACAGGCTCAAAATGTCCAGAAACAAAGAACTTTCTGCTGAAACTCTGGTCATTTTGAGCCTGTAATCGAACTCACAAATGCTGATGGTACAGATACTCAACTAGTCTAAAGAAGGCCAGTTTTATTGCTTCTTTAAATCAGTATAACAGTTTTCAGCTGATCTAACTAGAGGTCGACCGATTAATCGGAATGGCCAATTAATTAGGGCCGATTTCAAGTTTTCATAACAATCGGTAATCGGTATTTTTGGACACCGGTCATGGCCGATTACATTGCACTCCACGAGGAGACTGCGTGGCAGGCTGACTACCTGTATGCGAGTGCAGCAAGGAGCCAAGGTAAGGTGCTAGCTAGCATTAAATGTATCTTGTAAAAAACTATCAATATTAAAATAATCACTAATTAACTACACATGGTTGATGATATTACTAGTTTATCTAGCTTGTCCTGCGTTGCATATAATCGATCCGGTGCCTGTTAATTTATCATTGAATCACAGCCTACTTCGCCAAACGGGTGATTTAACAAGTGCATTCGTGAAAAAAGCACTGTCGTTGCACCAATGTGTACCTAACCATAAACATCAACGCCTTTCTTAAAATCAATACACAAGTATATATTTTTAAACCTGCATATTTAGTTAATATTGCCTGCTAACATTAATTTCTTTTAACTAGGGAAATTGTGTCACTTCTCTTGTGTTCTGTGCAACAGGGTCAGGGTATATGCAGCAGTTTGGGCCGCCTGGCTCGTTGCAAACTGTGTGAAGACAATTTCTTCCTAAAAAAGACAGCCAACTTCGCCAAACGGGYGATGATTTAACAAAAGCGCATTTGCGAAAAAAGCATAATCATTGCACGAATGTACCTAACCATAAACATCAATACACAGAAGTATATATTTTTAAAACTGCATATTAAGTTAAAAGAAATTCATGTTAGCAGGCAAAATTAAACTAGGGAAATTGTGTCACTTCTCTTGCGTTCATTGCACGCAGAGTCAGGGAATATGCAACAGTTTGGGCCCCTGGCTCGTTGCGAACTAATTTGCCTGAATTTGACGTAATTATGACATAATATTGAAGGTTGTGCAATGTAACAGCAATATTTAGACTTATGGATGCCACCCGTTAGATAAAATACGTAACGGTTCCGTATTTCACTGAATGAATAAACGTTTTGTTTTCGAGATGATAGTTTCCGGATTTGACCATATTAATGACCTAAGGCTCGTATTTCTGTGTGTTACTATATTATAATTAAATCTATGATTTGATAGAGCAGTCTGACTGAGCGGTGGTAGGCAGCAGCAGGCTCGTAAGCATTCATTCAAACAGCACTTTCCTGCGTTTGCCAGCAGCTCTTAGCAATGCTTCAAGCATTGCGCTGTTTATGACTTCAAGCCTATCAACTCCCGAGATTAGGCTGGCAATACTAAAGTACCTATTAGAACATCCAATAGTCAAAGGTATATGAAATACAATGGTATAGAGAGAAATAGTCCTATAATAACTACAACCTAAAACTTCTTACCTGGGAATATTGAAGACTCATGTTAAAAGGAACCACCAGCTTTCATATGTTCTCATGTTCTGAGCAAGGAACTTAAACGTTAGCTCTTTTACATGGCACATATTGCACTTTTACTTTCATCTCCAACACTTTGTTTTTGCATTATTTAAACCAAATTGAACATCTTTCATTATTTATTTGAGACTAAATTGATTTTATTGATGTATTATATTAAGTTAAATAAAAGTGTTCATTCAGTATTGTTGTAATTGTCATTATTACAAATAGATATATATATAAAAATCGTCCGATTAATCGGTACCGGCTTTTTTTGGTCCTCCAATAATCGGTATCGGCGTTGAAAAATCATAATCGGTCGACCTCTAATGCTAACATAATTGCAAAAGGGTTTTCTATTGATCAATTAGCCTTTTAGAATGATAAACTTGGATAAGCTAACACAACGTGCCATTGGAACACAGGAGTGACGGTTGCTGATAATGGGCCTCTGTACGCCTATGTAGATATTCCATAAAAAATCTGCCGTTTCCAGCTACAATAGTCATTTACAACATTAACAATGTCTACACTGTATTTCTGATCAATTTGATGTTATTTTAAAAGGACATTTTTTTTGTTGCTTTTCTTTCAAAAACAAGGACATTTCTAAGTGACCCCAATCTTTTGAACGGTAGCGTAAATACTGAACAAAAATATAAACACAACATGAAAAGAGTTGGTCCCATGTTTCAGGACCTGAAATAACGCACAAAAAGCTTATTCTAACAAATTTGGTGAACAAATTTGTTTACATCCGTGTTACATCCGTGAGCATTTCTCCTTTGCCAAGATAATCCATCCACCTGACAGGTGTGACATATCAAGAAGCTGATTAAACAACATGATCATGTGCACAAGGTGCACCTTGTGCTGGGTACAATYAAAGGCCACTTTAAAATGTGCAGTTTTGTCAAACAACACAATGCCACAGATGTCTCAAGTTGAGGGAGCGTACAATTGGCATGCTGACTGCAGGAATGTCCACCAGAGCTGTTGCCAGAGAACTGAATGCTAATTTCTCTATCATAAGCTGCTTCCAATGTCGTTTTAGAGAATTTGGCAGTAAGTCTAACCGGCCTCACAACCGCATATCATGTGTTAACATGCCAGCCCAGGATCTCCACATCCGGCTTCTTCACCTGCGGGATCATCTGAGGGGGGGTGGGTTGCTGAGGAGTATTTTGGTCTGTAATAAAGCCCTTTTGTGGGGCAAAAAATATTCTGATTGGCTGGGCCTGGCTCCCCAGTGGGTGGGCCTAGCTGCCAAGTGGGTGGGCCTTTGCCCTCCCAGGCCCACTCATGGCTGCACCCCTGCCCAGTCATGTGAAATCCATAGATTAGGGCCTAAGGAATTCATTTCAATTGACTAATTTGCTTATATGAACTGTAACTCAGTAAAATCTCAAATTGTTGCGTTTATAGTTTTGTTCAGTATATTAAGTATTACATCTCTCTTATTTTTCAGAGACGATGAATGCTGAGGCACTAGTGGTATACTGTACCACAGAGACATTAAGGGATTCGACACCAGGCCAGGGTGCAGGTCTCTGCGAGGTAGGATGGTTAGCAGTGCCTCAATGCAGACGCGGTTCCCGGGACAAGTCTTCCCTTTCACCACCTGAGTGGACACAGCAGGGTGGACTTAGGAAAGTGCAAAGCAATTAAAACACATGCACGGTCCATGAACACACACACAGAGAGAAGGACAGGAAACACTTAACCATCAGCAAAAGTGTAGGTTTGGTCATCTGGAAATTGGAACATTTCATGACAGGAACATGAGAGTTCTCTACTTTAGCTCCCACTGTGCCAATGAGCTGCTAGCCTTGTGCCACCTTTACCTGCACAGAACAGACTCTGGTCATCAACTAGTGAGGACTATGAAAAATAAATAACCCCTAAGAGTTGATGTTTAAAGTTGTCTCTATATACAGTACCAGTCAAAAGTTCGGACACACCTACTCATTCAAGGGTTTTTCTTTATTTTTACTATTTTCTACATTGTAGAATAATAGTYAAGACATCAAAATTATGATGTAACACATATAGTAACCAAAAAAGTCTTAAACAAATCAAAATATATTTTATATTTGAGATTCTTCAAAGTAGCCACCCTTTGCCTTCATGACAGCTTTGCAAACTCTTGGCATTCTCTCAACCAGCTTCATGCGGTAGACTCCTGGAATACATTTCAATTAATAGATGTGCCTTGTTAAATGTTCATTTGTGGAATTTCTTTCCTTCTTAATGCGTTTGAGCCAAATCAGTTGTGTTGTGAGAAGGTAGGGGTGGTATACAGAATATAGCCCTATTTGGTAAGAGACCAAGTCCACATTATGGCAAGAACAGCTCAAAGAAGCAAAGAAAAACAGTCCATCATTACTTTAAGACATGAAAGTCAGTCAATCCGGAAAATTTCAAAAACGTTGAAAGTTTCTTCAAGTACAGTGGCAAAAACCATCAAGCACTATGATGAAACTGGCTCTCATGAGGACCACCACAGGAAATGAAGACCCAGAGTACCTTCTGCTGCAGAGGATAAGTTCATTAGAGTTACCAGCCTCATAAATTGCAGCCCAAATAAATGCTTCTCAGAGTTCAAGTAACAGACACATCTCAACATCAACTATTCAGATGAGACTGCATGAATCAGGCCTTCATGGTCGAATTGCTGCAAAGAAACCACTACTAAAGGACACCAATAAGAAGAAAATACTTGTTTGGGCCAAGAAACACGAGCAATGGACATTAGACTGGTTGAAATCTGTCCTTTGGTCTGATAAGTCCAAATTTGAGATTTTTGGTTCCTACCGCCGTGTCTTTGTGAAAAGCAGAGTAGGTGAACGGATGACCTCTGCATATGTGGTTCCCACCGTGAAGCATGGAGGAGGAGGTGGGAAGTGTGGGGGTGCTTTGCTGGTGACACTGTCAGTGATTTATTTAGAATTCAAGGCACACTTAACCAGCATGGCTACCACAGCATTCTGCATCGATACAGCATCCAATCTGGTTTGCGCTTAGTGGGACTATGATTTGTCATTCAACAGGACAATGACCCAACAGACCTCCAGGCTGTGSAAGGGCTATTTGACCAAGGAGAGTGATGGAGTGCTGCATCAGATAACTTGGCCTCCACAATCACCCGACCTCAACCCAATTGAGATGGTTTGGGATAAGTTGGCCCACAGAGTGAAGGAAAAGCAGCCAACAAGTGCTCAGCATATGTGGGAACTCCTTCAAGACTGTTGGAAAAGCATTCCACGTGAAGCTGGTTGAGAGAATGCCAAGAGCGTGCAAAGCGGTCATCAAGGCAAAGGGTGGCTACTTTGAAGAATCTAAAATATAATATATATTTTAATTTGTTTAACACCTTTTTGGTTACTACATGATTCCATATGTGTTGCTTCATAGTTGTGATGTCTTCACTATTATTCTACAATGTAGAAAATAGCACAAATAAATAAAAACTTTTGAATGAGTAGGTGTGTCCAAACTTTTGACTGGTACTGTAGGTCAAAAGTGCTAACAGTAAAGACAAAAGTAAAAACGTGTTAAAAAGCTCTCATAAAATACTGAAGCCAAACAATGAGATTCTGAAAGTAAGCTGACCAGTGCATGACCAGGCTAAAATGCATGGGGACAATACCAGCATAAGTATGAGGCTGTCATAGCCATACACTCCCATGTCCTCCATCCACACCTGTGCTGGCCTTACTCAAGACTGGTGTCAATGGCCAGCTAAAAGCAAAGAAACATCATACATTTAACACAGCCATAAACACCATTACAATTTATTTTCAGTTGATCAGATGCTATCAGATGCTGCTCTTAAAAAACAAAGTCAGATCTTCAATATTAGGTTTGGCTACCTGTTACAAAGACTTCCGCCAACTCGGTCCACCCCAAGAAAATATGCAGAACGTTCATTGGGTCTTGCACTCCATCTAAGAATAGCCAGAGGGGGATGCGACTGCTGTCCCTGGGTGGCTTGGAGGTATTTTCCTCTGGCAGATAACCCAGAGGACTGGCATGCAGGCAGAAACCCTGGTGCTTGGGTATCTTTTCTCCACATTTTTGTTCTGTCGTACTTCAGGCACTGCAGGCCAGTGTCCGGGTACAGCAGGCCAGTGTCACAGACCAGAGCTGGTTAAGACACTGCATCGCCACTTCTCTGCTACCTCACAGCAGTCCTTTAGGCCAGAGGATAGAACTAGTGGAATGGTAGAATGCAGAGTGAGAGCCCACTTTCATGTCTGACTGACACGAAAGTCCACAGTCTACTGTGGACAAACATCCTGGAGCACTTACAAGCCAAATTCCAAGTTGCCATGTTAATAAATTGAGAAGACATGAATGGCTCTAGCAACTGTGATTGGACGGTCAACTTATAGGACGCTGGAATGATAGCTATAAAATAAATAAACGTTTACCTCTACCATCAGGTAGGCATATTTCCTACAGCATCAAGCATCAAGKAAGGAATGCTTGCCAACCAGCTTGCTGAAAGTTTAGCTTTGGTGTCCCAAAGCTACTAAAAGGTATGCACACTGGACACAACGTCGTGAAAACTAAACTTGATCTGAATTTAAACATATTACGCTAATTCGTTTGATGTTTTACTTTTCTGAAGATCCAGAACAGTACCAGTCATCACTTACACGAACTGTTATCCAACCAGCATGTCTGTACGCTTTCAAGACTCTGCCTCCTCCAGGAAGTAAACAATATTTTCCTTCATCCTTTATGGTGACTACGAGATTCAACACTATCCTCTAGTGTCCATTTATGATATTGCATGTCCATACGTTCAGTCGTCACAAATAGTTTTTTAAAATTGTAATTTTGGTTCAAATTAAATCAATCTAGTGTTTTTCGGTTGTATTATTATACTTTGGGGTAAGCATGCCTCACCGAAGATAATCTTATTTTACCGTTCAATGTTATTTATTTTACCTTTATTTTTCCAGGTTAGTCTCATTGAGATAAACATAAATGTTTCAAGATAGACTTGGCCAAAATAGCAGCAAAGTTTAAAACACATTTTTACAACATAAAACACTACAGTTTAAAAACATAAATGTACACGTTGAACAGACAAAAGTTATTTGGGGAGGTGTGGTGCATCAAAACATTGATAGCCCCCCACTTCATTGCAGTGGTGTAAAGTACTTAAGTAAACATACTTTAAAGTACTACTTAAGTAGTTTTTGGGGTATCTGTACTTTACTTTACTATTCATATTTTTGACAACTTTTACTCTGCTACATTCCTAAATAAATGTATGTACGTTTTACTCCTTACATTTTCATTGACACCCAAAATTACTTGTTACATTTTGAATGCTTAGCAGATTTTGAATGCTTAGCAGGACAGAAAAATTGTCCAATTCATGCACTTATCAAGAGAACATGCCTGGTCATCCTTACTGCCTCTGATCTAGCACATTCACTAAAGACAAATGCTTAGTTTGTAAATGATGTGTGAGTGTTTGAATGTGCTCCTGGCTATCTGTAAATAAATAAAAATCTTGCTGGTTTGCTTTGCTTCATCTGGTTTGCTTAATATAAGGAATGTTAAATGATTTATACTTTTACTTTTGATACTTAAGTATATTTGAGCAATTATATTTACTTTTGATACTTAAGCAGATTTAAAACCAAATATTTTTAGACTTTTACTCAAGTAGTATTTTACTGGGTGACTTTCACTTGAGTAATTTTTTTATGAAAGTATCTTTACTTTTACTCAAGTATGACAACAAAGTACTTTTTCCACCACTGCTTCATTGTCAACCACAGTTTTTACCCTAGCTGTAAACTCATTCAGAGAGAAGAGCTCCTGTAATTTCATGTCCTTTTGTAGCTAGTCCAAAATGGAGGGGAAAGAGAACTGGAACTCCTTTTTAACCCACTCTGTATGTGCCTTGGGCAAAGTCAACAAAATACAGTCGTGTAGGCAATAGTGAAAACATTTGACAAGGCCCTACCATCTCACCCATCCTAGCAGACAAAGGCAGGCCCTGTTGCAGCAGGTGCTTAAACCACATTGTTGAGTAGTTAAGTGATGAGAGCACTTGGAGACAATGAGGCCAAGGTTCAGAGCTGTTCTGAGAAACTGGTGTGACCTGTCTGACTGCTGATATACAGTCTCATGCAAAGATTAAGGTGACGGGTGTGTGAAGGATGTTCTTTCAGTGCGCCAGTCACTTCSTCACACCCAAGCAAATGCCTCTGGTGTCGAGGAATACAATGTCACGGCAGGGTCCCACAGGAAGAAAAAAAACGTATTGACTATTAGACATTTACATTACATTTAAGTCATTTAGCAGACGCTCTTATCCAGAGCGACTTACAAATTGGAAAGTTCATACATATTCATCCTGGTCCCCCCGTGGGGAATGAACCCACAACCCTGGCGTTGCAAGCGCCATGCTCTACCAACTGAGCCACACGGGACCAGACCCCCTCTGGGGCCGAGGGCAACTGATTTTGAAGTCTCAGGCGAGGCCTCATGAGACCATGAGCCCACTACAGAAGCACCAATAAAAGTTATACAAGCTAGAGTATGCAGTCTAATTACACTACATGCATAGGCCCAATACAATCACTAGTTTGGTTACATGCTGGAATTGGTCACCGTTTCATATCCGATAGAAAGCTCTATTCTATTTGAAAATACAGTGATGGCAACAATAAGTCAAAGCCTAAGGAAACCAATCACTTGGAATCTTTTTATTATAATAAGTCAAACAGTTTCTACAAGAGCTTCCTAAGTCTTTAGACTTTGAACTGGCACACTTACTACATACTGATCATCGTCAATACAAGACACACCACAAACAGGATGTCACCAACATCAATGGTGTAGTGAAAGAGGAGATCAGCTAATGTATGAGCAGTTTCTTGTCACATTGATCCATTTTGATGAGTGTTCAATGAGCGTTTTTCCCCAGATCTGTAAACCACCAAATCAAAAGCAGTGTAACAGTGCCCCTTTTTCCTAGAACAGGCCGCTCAGCCGTTCACTAACTTCCCACAACTTCTTGGCCACAGCGTCGTCTTTGCCCTTGGCAACCACGTCCTGCGGCGCACAGCAGAAGAAGTAGCGTCCACTCAGGGGCTCGATACCCTCCTGGAGGGCACAGTGGAGAGTGGTCTGGGCACCGGATTCTGTATCCAGGAACAACAGTCTAGCTATTGGCTCGATGAGGAATCTCTGCCACAGGCTGCAGTTTCGGGACAGCTCTGTTTTCACTACTCCTACAGGGGGCAAAACATAATAGGTTAAGAAAAAGAATACAGGTGAACTTTTCCAACACAGGAAAACAAATACCCTTAGCATGTATCCTAGGATGTGTAGAGTGTATCAGGACTCATTGTGGTTCATAGTGACAGATATACCATTTAATAATCTTGAAGGAAATGACCAACCTGGGTGAACACTGTAGCAAGTGACATTGGTACCCTTCAGTCTCTTGGCCAGCTCGTGGTTGAAGAGAACATTGCACAGTTTGCTGTTGCAGTACGCGTGGAAGAACTGCCAGCTGTACCTCCCAGTGCCCAGGTGTTTATTAGTGATAAGGGCATCAAAGTCGATGTTGCCCCAGCGATAGGCCATGGAGCCCAGTGTGACTACACGTCCCCCAGTGCCCTCCTTCAGGCGGTCCAGCAACAGACAGGTCAGCAGGAAGTGGCCAAGGTGGTTGACCCCAAACTCAATACCAAAGCCATCAGCAGTTCGCCCATCTGCCACCAGACCTGAAGGAGAGACCACAGATGGTTCAATAGCCTTTTCTACTCATGTTTTCTTATGAATACAATTAAGAGAAAAAAATATGACCACATACCAGCATTGTTAATGAGAAGATCCAGTCTAGCCTCGGTCTTCAGGAAGGTCTCGGTGAAAGAACGCACTGCCTGAAGGCTCCCCAGGTCCAACTGCATGTACACCACATCAGTGCTGCCTGTCTCCTGAAATCACAATTTGTTAGGCCTATATTTGCCACACTTTATTTTATTGTATTTAAATATCTTAAAATATTGTGTCCCAAATCAAATATTTTCAATAATTTCTTATAAATAGTTATTTCAAAYTCCTGGGTTAAATGAATGGGAGTGTATTTGAATCAGTGTATTTGTGTATTTAAAAAAAACTTTCTCAGTGCCTTTGAAAGTAATTGAAATACCCTAAATAGTATTTAAATCCAGGTCTGATATTTACAGGCATTCAATATTTTCAAATGATAACGTTACGTCTCACTAATGAATATTCGAATACAAATGTGGAATTACTGATTTTTATAAGATTCGTGTACCCTTTTTATATCACTTATAGCAAGTTCGGCTTTCACTTGGTTGCGGCATGCCATGATTACTCTTGCACCCCTCCTGGCAAGCTCCAGAGCAGTGGCTTTCCCAATGCCAGTGTTGCCACCTATAGGTAGAACAAGACATTGACTCAAGGCACATAAAATATGAAAATACAATTCGGAGTTTCAGAGGCAAAACAAACCTGATTAAAAACCCAAATTAGATAAACATCATAGGCTGCATGAGACAGACAACACCAATGAATGTATTATTTAGGTAACTATCCTAAATGTTATCAGACTTACAAAGCAGTCCAACATGTTTACAAAGCAGTCAAACATGTTTAAAGGCTAACAGACTTACCTGTTACTATTACAGTCTTCCCTGCCATCGCTGCATTTCCTTTAAATGTGGAGCTTTTGAAAATAGTTTTAACAAGGAGAATATACACTGCAACTACAACACCAGTTGCAACTAGTAAAGGTAACATTATGTTTTTTGCCCGGTCGTTGGTGTCCCGACTCAAACTCTGCTCGTGGAAGTGCAACCAGTGAATATAACATAGTTAGTTGCGGAGCAGGCTTTTTGTTAGGTTACCTGCCAGACCTACCTGTCCCACCGGTTCCCTGCTTCCAATTGATCACCGTCAAATATTCTGACCAAACCGGTGTTGATGTGTTTCCCCATTTACTTCTAGAGATCTATACAATTGCGTCGTAGCAGAAAGGAAGAGGAAGTGAGGCCCAAATCGGCGGAAAATCTGTCGTTCTCCAGCAGGGGGCATTTTTTTCGTTGTTTGCCCACCAAGCAATGAGTTTTTGAATTAAGGTCAATGAGAGTGTTGAATTTGGTCGAAAAAAAAACGAATGGTTTATTTTCTACGTGAGGTTTATCTAATATAAGTTACTTAATAATCCTTAAATTGTTACACTCTAAAAAGAAAAGGTTCCTGGAGTATCCTTTACAGGTTCTTCAAATTTAAACTGTGGGGGAACACCTTTTAATGGATCCTCAACGAACCTTTTGAAGAACCCTTTCGGGTTCATTTTTTAACTACTTCCCCTCCCCAGTTATTAGTTTTATTATTATTAATAATAATAATAATAATAATACGCATAACAACAATAACACAATATTTTAGTTCTCAGTGTTTATTATGATTTTAGTGGCAAAGCAGAATAAAAAAATCCAATGGATATATCCTCTGGTGTGGTGATATTAATGTGTTGATGTTCTCCGTATCCATAGCCAGAATGATTTTGCAGTGCATGGTGATCTAACAGGTTTTCTGTTATATTCATCAGAGGTGTAGGGAGGGTGAAGTCCGTGAATCCAAAGAATAGTAATTGTACAGATGATTAACAAAACATGCACATGACAGAATTCATACCTTGGTTTTTGTGGTGAATTTGAATGAAAAAAACTGTTTTGATCATGGTTTTCATACACATACCTTCTGGAAATGTTTCCAGATGGCTCATGGCATTAGGGCTAGTAGCATAGCATCTCTCTCCATTTAATACAGGTGGTTGACGTCAACAACCCTCCTCGAATATTTAAAAATGGGATTACAATAATGAGATGTATCCACCAATTCAAAGAAAGGATAAGCGGGAGCTGGAAAGCCCGCTGTGCCGCTTTGTGGACAACGTCTCCCATATTTAGGGAGGAGAGACATGTATCTTGTCAGTATATCCATGGTCTTAGTGTACCTGACACAACCTGTTCTTCTTATGTTCCTCTTTTTTTTAAAGTCAGAAAATAAAAAGAGGGGGAAGAAGAACATCACACAAAAAAATAAACCTCAGTAATTCAAATTCACTCAGAGCCCTACACAGTAAGTGTTTTTTCACTAGGACTCTGAGTGTTTCTGGATCCTGCACATGGCGAACGGCACCCACAGCACTAGACTGCGGAGCTTCAACCATGACGACCAACACACTCCCACTTTCTTTCACTCTTTTTGCCGCCTAGGAGACACGCTGGACAGTGCTTAGCCTGGCGATCTCTTCCTTTTTTACCCTAAGAGGGCACTCAGGGGACTCGTGCATGTTCCCCGCCATAATTCCAAAATTCGTTGTCCTCTTCTATCTTAGCAAAATGATCAGTCATATCCAGTTTCCTAAAAACACTTGATACATGTCCAAACGCTTTACAGTTTGTACATTGCAATACCCTGGGAACAAATGCTCTCACACAATAATTCATATAGCCCATCTTAAGAGACACCTCATCTAAAAACAGTAGCACAGACATACTATCCTCCTTTCTTCCACTGACCATATGAGACAACCGACGAACACCTACTACTCCAGGAATTTCTCTTCATCGTCTCAACCTCAACTTCCCCACTGACCCCAGAAATCACTACCTTAATTGGTGCCCTGCTCTGAAAATTGAAGCAAGTCACCCCTTTCTCCATCATTCTGGTGTGGCCCAACGTGTGCTCCTTTTGATGTTCCAATACACAGAACGTCAAAACAATTCCACTTCTGGTTACCCTCACGGACTCCCCAGACCCAATGCTTTCTTTACCATCCACGAAACATCAAACGGATCCCCCAGGTACATCTTCTTATCAATAAACTGCACTCCGACTACATACTGACTCGTTTTCCACTGTAATTTTAGCTCTCTTTATCTGAGCTTTAGCGACAGTACTCCATCCAATATTTTTTATRAGTTTTGTCACTCCCATTTTTGCTAGCACCATCAGACTCAAATTCCACCTCCGCTTCCACCATTMCCTCCTCGTTTGTCTCTCCTCGTTTTCGGCAACACCACACTGACACAACCTGCCTGACCGTGTCTACACTTCTGCGACTTATCATCACATTGAAAAGATCTAGACGCACAACATTCGCAATGTAGTCTGAGGTCTGATTGTGTTCAAATCTGGCTGACCGGGAGGTGGTCAGGGACACATTGTGTGCGGATGTCTCCTAAATCTGGACCCAGGCGAGTCTACATGCATGAAGCAAAAAGTAGGCCTTGGTTTTGTAATCTAGACTTCTCGAACTCAGCAGGGTATTACGTATCTCACTTGGTGTTGAGAACAATAATGAATAGGCCTATCTAGTCTGCTGTGTAAAGCCTTGTAGACTTTTCATCAAACGTACATTTCACTAGTAGCCTACAGGTTGCACTTAAAGACTCGGCATACCTGCCAAAATTTGAACTGTATTGAATCTCTGCACTACAACTTTGACTTTTCACCTACTGCCAAAGGCTTAAACATTGCTAACATTGAGTTGGACTTTAATACTTATCTGTTAAAAATTATTAGGAAAATCAACACATTTTCAGGATGTTCCCATCACCCACAAAATCTCACATCATAAAATCTAATCTCATCTAATGTAATGTTTTGTCTACAGGCTACACATAGGCTGCATTTACACAGGCAGCCTAATTCTGATCTTCTTCTTCTTCTTTTAATTTCTATTGGCAGTCTAAATCCAAAGAGGTGTATTCCAGCCACCTACTGGGTGGGGTAAAAACTGAGAAACTTTAACACAGTAAAAAAAGGGAATAGGGGAAGGTTTAAAAACATACTCATAATATGCTTAAACTCATATTGTCCAAGCCCCCCAAAATAACAATAAAAACTKAAATCAATGTACTCCTTCAGTCAGTTTCAAATGTCTACTCAGATCCCTACACAGGTTTTGGGGCCTGAGAGGGGGGAGTATCTTCTGACAGTATTCCCTGCAATGTTTCAGATCCAAGAACCTTTTTGCTGCTTTCACGATGATATCCAATTTCTTCTATTTTTATTAGTTTGTCCTTACAATTAATCACCTGAGCAATGAACGCAACAAAATCCATCCTCTTCAGCATTAGTATTTCAGAATCTTTTATCTGATGAATGACATCAACATGCTGCTGGTCATCCACTGCCATAGCTTCGTCATATCTACTCTCTCCTTCAACAATTTTCACTGCCTCCACATAGGAGACCTGATCGACAGCCCTGATCCTCGCTACATTGACCTGGTTCACCCTGACAGGGCACTCAGTGAACTCTGGAACATGAAATTCTTATCTTTTCCCAAAAATTGGTCTTTTGACCAATCAGATCTGCTCTTGACCCTTCGCTAAGCCACGGCCAAAATTTTGGGCAACCAATCGCGGCTAGAACTATCGTCGAGTCCAATCACCTCGGACAAACTCACTTTTGAAACATTTGAAAGCACAGCATTTTTAAACGGGCGGCAGATAGCCTAGCTGTTAGAGCATCGGGCCAGTAACCGAAAGATCACTGGTTTGAATAAAGCTGAAAAATATGTCCTTGAGCAAGGCACTTAACCCTCATTTTCTCTAGGGGTGCCGTTCTACTATGACTGACCCTGTAAAGCAACACATTTCACCGCACCTATGTGGTATGTGACAATAAAACATCATATATATTTTTATTTTAAACCCAGAGGCGCAACATCGCGAGACTTCCGGGAGTGCTTGCAAAACAGATCAAGCAGACCAGGCCCGGGGGTTTGGAGTTTGAGAAGTCAATGAGAGAAGTGAAAAATCTGTTTCCTGATTAGCATGGGGTAGTCTGATTAGAAGGGGGAATTGGGCTTCCTGGGAACATGTTGTCCGAGGTTGCAACAGTAACCAAGAGGGGCTTAGGGCAAAAGATTGGGCAAAAGATTCTAATTGGGCTGCCTGTGTAAACATAGCCTTAGACAGACTCAGCATACCTACCAAAGCATCTCTAAACTGTCACTTCTCAAGGTAAACCAACAGGTTTATTTTAGTAATAGCTATCTCTGAATGTTGTGTAGACAATACAATAACAGAGGCAAAGCAAAAAACATCCTGTGGCGTTCCGCTATTAGCATCGAATAGCCCCTGTGATATGCAACTTTCAGGGAAGTTAGGAACAAATATACACAGGCAGTTAGGAAAGCTAAGGCCAGCTTTTACAAACAGAAATTTGCATCCTGTAGCTCTAACTCAAAAAGGTTCTGGGACACTGTAAAGTCCATGGAGAATAAGAGCACCTCCTCCCAGCTGCCCACTGCTCTGAGGCTAGGAAACACAGTTACCACCAATAAACCCACTATAATTGAGAATTTCAATAAGCATTTCTCTACGGCTGGCCATGCTTTCCACCTGGCTACCCCTACCCCGGTCAACTGCCCGGCACCCTCCACAGCAACCCGCTAAAGCCCCCACCATTTCTCCTTCACCCAAATCCAGATACCTGATGTTCTGAAAGAGCTGCAAAATCTGGACCCCTACAAATCAGCTTTGCTAGACAATCTGGACCCTCTCTTTCTAAAATGATCTGCCGAAATTGTTGCAACCCCTATTACTAGCCTGTTCAACCTCTCTTTCGTATCGTCTGAGATTCCCAAAGATTGGAAAGCTGCTGCGGTCATCCCCCTCTTCAAACGGGGTGACACTCTAGACCCAAACTGCTACAGACCTATATCTATCCTACCCTGTCTTTCTAAGGTCTTTGAAAGCCAAGTTAACAAACAGATCACCGACCATTTCGAATCCCACCGTACCTTCTCCGCTATGCAATCTGGTTTCAGAGTTGGTCATGGGTGCACCTCAGCCACGCTSAAGGTCCTAAACGACATCATAACCGCCATCGATAAGAGACATTACTGCGCAGCCGTATTCATCGACCTGGCCAAGGCTTTCGACTCTGTCAATCACCACATTCTTATTGGCAGACTCGACAGCCTTGGTTTCTCAAATGATTGCCTCGCCTGGTTTACCAACTACTTCTCTGATAGAGTTCAGTGTGTCAAATCGGAGGGCCTGTTGTCCGGACCTCGCATCTCTATGGGGTGCCACAGGGTTCAATCCTCGGGCCGACTCTTTCTCTGTATACATCAAGATGTCGCTCTTGCTGCTGGTGATTCTCTGATCCACCTCTACGCAGACGACACCATTCTGTATACTTCTGCCCCCTCTTTGGACACTGTGTTAACTAACCAAACAACTTCAATCCATACAACTCTCCTTCCGTGGCCTCCAACTGCTCTTAAATGCAAGTAAAACTAAATGCATGCTATTCAATCGATCACTGCCCGCACCTGCCCCCGTCAGCATCACTACTCTGGATGGCTCTGACTTAGAATACGTGGACAACTACATATGCCTAGTGTCTGGTTAGATTGTAAACTCTCCTTCCAGACTCACATTAAGCATCTCCAATCCAAAATTAAATCTAGAATCGGCTTCCTATATCGCACAAAAGCATCCTTCACTCATGCTGCCAAACATACCCTCGTAAAACTGACCATCCTACCGATCCTCGACTTCGGCGATGTCATATATAAAATAGCCTCCAACACCCTACTCAACAAATTGGATGCAGTCTATCACAGTGCCATCCGTTTTGTCACCAAAGCCCCATACACTACCCACCACTGCGACCTGTACGCTCTTGTTGGTTGGACCTCGCTTCATACTCGTCGCCAAACCCACTGGCTACAGGTCATCTACAAGTCTCTGCTAGGTAAAGCCCCGCCTTATCTCAGCTCACTGGTCACCATAGCAGCACCCACTCGTAGCACGCGCTCCAGCAGGTATATCTCACTGGTCACCCCCAAAGTTAATTCCTCCTTTGGTCGCCTTTCCTTCCAGTTCTCTGCTGCTAATGACTGGAACGAACTGCAAAAATCACTGAAGCTGGAGACTCACATCTCCCTCACTAGCTTTAAGCACCAGCTTACAGATCACTGCACCTGTACATAGCCCATCTGTAAACAGCCCATCTATCTACCTCATCCCCATACTGTATTTATTTATTTATCTTGCTCCTTTGCACCCCAGTATCTCTACTTGCACATTCATCTTCTGCACATCTACCATTCCAGTGTTTAATTGCTATATTGTAATTACTTCGCCACCATGGCCTATTTATTTCCTTAACTCCCTTATCTTACCTCATTTGCACTCACTGTATGTAGACTTTTGTTTTCTTTTTTCTACCGTATTATTGACTGTATGTTTTGTTTATTCCATGTGTAACTGTGTTGTTGTATGTGTCAAATTGCTATGCTTTATCTTGGCCAGGTCGCAGTTGCAAATGAGAACTTGTTCTCAACTAGCCTACCTGGCTAAATAAAGGTGAAATATATATTTATATTTTTTAAAGATGGTATGGTGTGTTTTTTAATTTCCTTTATTGAACTTTTCACCAGAGGCTGGTGGGAGGAGCTATAGGATCCACATGTTAGCCTCAGTTCTATTTACTCCATTTAAACAAAACTTTCCATACATGTTTGACCATGGAAGAAGTGGTTAGAAAGTGACTTTTTGGACCTGAATGCCAAATCCTTTAGAAGATGAAGGTGCTCAAAGTTGACACATTTTGCATACCCCACCATATGATGAGACATCTATGTCTTCATCACTGGAAAATATAAAAGGTTGAGTTCGATATGTTTTTAAAGCTTACAAACAGGGTTGTCAAACTATTTTATAATTTCTTGAAACATTGACATTTTACAAATGATCTAAAAACCTGTAAACTCAAAACGTTTTTTTCATTTTTGCATATGTTGTAGTTTAGACCCTACTTTACATCATCTAATGTGTTTGTACTGTGCCTGCCATTGGTTGAGACACAACATGCTCGTGAATACAGGGTCGGTGTCATTTCAATAATTTCAATATAATTCATTCAAACAACAGATATTCTAATTCAAGAAACATTCCCTGATTTGTGGATCTCCAACCATCTTTGTGGGACCATTTGAAAGTTGACATTTCCATTTTATTCCCATTTTAGCACATGTATCAGCCAAAACATGACACCCCTTCTCTATTTAAGAGCATGTCCACTGGGCACAGACGTCAATTCAACGTCTTTTCCACGTTGGTTCAATGTCATTTAATTGAAATAACGTGGAAACAATGTTGATTCAACCAGTGTGTGTCATGCCCTGATCTGTTTCACCTGTCCTCGTTATTGTCTCCACCCCCTCCAGGTGGACTCCCCACTCTGACAGCTGTGTGCCCAGTGGGTGTTGTGTCTCAACCGATGGCGGGAACAACACACAAACCTCAGACAACGTAAAATAGGGTCCAAGCTACAATGCATTTTTAGATAGTTGACATTTTAAAAAATTACATCTTTATTAAACCGTTTTTTTCAAGAAATTGACAAATATTTTGACAAACCTGTTTGTAAGCTTTTAAATTATATCAATCTCAATTGCATTTTTTTTTAACAATGATGAAGACCGATGTCTCATGGTATGGTGGGGTATGCCAAATAGGTACATTTTGAGAACCTTTAATCTCTTGAATGATTTGGCATTCAGATCCAAAAAGTCACTTTCTGAGCAATTCTACAAAAGCCAAATATGTACTGTTTGGTAGCACTGTAGAGCCCTGACACATCATGCGGCATTGCTTAGATGCTAAAAAGTGTTGAAGCACTGACCTGGGTGCAGGCTGTAACAGGTGACATTTGTGCGATCCAGTCATTCCCCCAAGGGTACGTGCAATGCCATCGGGGGGACACCAAATAAAAATGTGATTCACATTTTTCATATACAGTGGGGAGAACAAGTATTTGATACACTGCCGATTTTGCAGGTTTTCCTACTTACAAAGCATGTAGAGGTCTGTCATTTTTATCATAGGTACACTTCAACTGTGAGAGACGGAATCTAAAACAAAAATCCAGAAAATCACATTGTATGATTTTTAAGTAATTAATTTGCATTTTATTGCACCTGTCTCTTATACACATCTAGATGTGTATAAGAGACAGGTGTAGACCTGTACAAGGCTGGGATGGGCTACAGAACAATAGCCAAGCAGCTTGGTGAGAAGGCAACAACTGTTGGCACAATTATTAGAAAATGGAAGAAGTTCAAGATGACGGTCAATCACCCTCGGTCTGGGGCTCCATGCAAGATCTCACCTCGTGGGGCATCAATGATCATGAGGAATGTGAGGGATCAGCCCAGCACCTGTCTCTTATACACATCTAGATGTGTATAAGAGACAGGGCCTAGCCAGTCTCCAGACCTGAACCCAATAGAAAATCTTTGGAGGGAGCCGAAAGTCCGTATTGCCCAGCGACAGCCCCGAAACCTGAAGGATCTGGAGAAGGTCTGTATGGAGGAGTGGGCCAAAATCCCTGCTGCAGTGTGTGCAAACCTGGTCAAGAACTACAGGAAACGTATGATCTCTGTAATTGCAAACTAAGGTTTCTGTACCAAATATTCAGTTCTGCTTTTCTGATGTATCAAATACTTATGTCATGCAATAAAATGCAAATTAATTAKTTAAAAATCATACAATGTGATTTTCTGGATTTTTGTTTTAGATTCCTTCTCTCACAGTTGAAGTGTACCTATGATAAAAATTACAGACCTCTACATGCTTTGTAAGTAGGAAAACCTGCAAAATTGTCAGTGTATCAAATACTTGTTCTCCCCACTGTATATATTTTGTTTATTCTTCACATTTTCAAACAGTCCATTTAGATTTTCCAACAGGGCTATATATTTGGGTGAGGTTTTTTTCTCACCTGAGTAGCCTCGTTTCACTGCAAATACATTTCATTAAAACATCTAGTGTTCAGTGAAAAAACAGCACAATGTCAAATACAGGAAGCCTAGTCAAATAATGAACATCTAATCACATTAACTGTTACTCTCTCGCGGGAATTCCACTAACGGCCCGTATGTAGCCAAACGTAGCTGCTACTTATGTCATCTGTGCTGATGGCGCAAAAGCCATGACAGGGAGACATAGTGGAGTGGTAGCACGTTTGCAAGCAGTTGATCCTGACGCCACTTGGGTACACTGCAGCATCCACCGAGAGGCTCTTGCTGCCAAGAGAATGCCTGACAGCTTGAAAGACGTTTTGGACACTACAGTGAACATTTTTAACTTTGTTAAAGCAAGGCCCCTGAACTCTCATGTATTTTCTGCACATTTTCTGCAATGATATGGGCAACGCCCATGTAACGCTTTTACAACATACAGAAGTGTATTGGTTATCAAGGGGCAAAGAACTGACAAGTTTTTTTGAATTGAGAGACGAGCTTAAAGTTTTCTTTACTGACAATAATTTTCACTTGTCTGACCGCTTGCATGATGACGAGTTTTTCATATGACTGGCCTATCTGAGTGATGTTTTTCTCTCTTGAATGATCTGAATCTAGTATTACAGGGACTCTCCACAACTATATTCAATGTGCGGGACAAAATTTAAGCTATGATTAAGAAGTTGGAGRTCTTCTCTGTCTGCATTAACAAGGACAACACACKMGTCTTTCCATCATTGTATGATTTTTGTGTGCAAATGAACTCAAGCTTACGGACAATGTCAAATATGATATAGCGAAGCACCTGAGTYAGTTGGGTGCACAATTACGCAGGTATTTTCCCAAAACGYATGACACAAACAACTGGATTCGTTACCTCTTTCATGCCCTGCCTCCAGTCCATTTACCCATATCTGAACAAGAGAGCCTCATCGAAATTGCAACAAGCGGTTCTGTGAAAATTGAGTTTAATCAGAAGCCACTGCCAGATTTCTGGATTGGGCTGCGCTCAGAGTATTATGCCTTGGCAAATCGCGCTATTAGGACACATGCCCTTTGCAGCCACATACCTATGTGATAGTGGATTCTCTGCCCTCACTAGCATGAAAACTAAATACAGGCACAGACTGTAGGGGGGAAGTGGGAAATGATTTAAGACTGAGACTCTCTCCAATACAACCCAACATTGCAGAGTTATGTGCATCCTTTCAAGCACACCCTTCTCATCAACCTGTGGTGAGTTATTCCACATTAACAAATACGTTTTATATGTAAGATGGTTAAATAAAGAGCGCAATTATTGATTACTATATTATTATTTGTGCTCTGGTCCACTTCCCACGAGCCGGGTTGTGACAAAAACAAATTCTTATATCTAATAAATGTATCATATAGTGTGTGTGTGTGTGTGTGTGTGGCAGGCTTACAGGGGGGTACACAGCTGGAGGTTGAATGTTTGAAGGGGTACGGGACAATAAAAAGTTTGGGAACCACTGATCTACACTGATTGAAGTGGATTTAACAATTGACATCAATAAGAGATCAATGTTTTCCCCTGGATTCACCTGGTCAGTGTCAAGGCAAGAGGTGTTCTTAATGTTTTGTATACTCCGTGTATATTAATTAAGAAACCAACCAGCCATATTATCCATTGACATTTGCTCTGCTCGAGGGAGGATGCAACATGCAACAATATCAATTGTTCAATATAATGCTATGTGAAACAAATATCACACTCAAAACCGGACCCAGAGCAATACATGACTCACCAGTGTTGTTGATAACAATATCTAGTCTAGATTTAGACTTCAGGAAGCTCTCAGAAAAGGATCACACAGACTGMAGGATTCGAAGGTCCAGCTCCAWGAACACAACCTCATTGTTCCCAGTCTCCTGAGAGAAAAGAATGACCAGTCAGATGCTCTGTGTGTCTCTTACTTAATAGAGTCTAATAAACCGTCAATGACTTTCTGACGTGGCCTCCCGAGTGGCGCAGCGGTGTAAGGCACTGCATCGCAGTGCTTGAGGTGTCACTACAGACCTGGGTTTGATACCAGGCTGTGTCAGAGCCGGCCATGACCAGGAGACACATGATGCGGCGCACAATTGGCCCAGTGTCGTCCGGGTTACGGGAGGGTTTGGCCGGACGGGATTTCCTTGTCCCATCGCGCTCTAGCGAATCCTTGTGGCGGACCGGTTGCCAGCAAGCTGACAACGGTTGCCAGCTGGATGGTGTTTCCTCTGACACATTGCTACGGCTAGCTTCTGGCTTGACCGAGCAGTGTGTCAAGAAGCAGTGCGGCTTGGCAGGGTTGTGTTTTGGAGGATGCATGGCTCTTGACCTTCGCCTCTCCCGAGTCTGTAGGGGAGTTGCTAACAACTGTAACTACCAATTGGGGAGAAAAATAGTTAAAAAAATTAAAATATAATTTCTGACAAGGTGAAGCTCAAAGATGGAAATGGATCAGCTAAAGTGACCAGAGCACAACTAACTATCTGTCAAATGTGAATGAGACGGACAAACAATGTGTGAGGAAATGTGAACATGACTGAGTGTTATGGAATTACAGTAATATCATCCATGTATGATCCACTTGCATCATCCTCATTCAAGGATATGTATCTGCAGTATTTCCACTGTTTACCAGACAGTGTCATGTGAGACATATCAATGAATATTGATTCTGACACCTCTCTTATGTCACTGATGGCAGCTTCTGCCCTCTGCTTATCTCGACAGGCCATTATAACCCTCGCACCTCTCCTGGACAGATCTAATGCTGTTGTTTTCCCAATGCCAGTGCTAGATCCTGGAGAGGACACACCCACACAGATCTCGAGTTCATGTCCATTAGTATATATTTTGCAATGTACAATAAATGGCATTCCAAAAAATGTATTGCGCAAAGTAATGTAGAATCAGTCTCATGTTACCACCAATAATAACAGTACATAACACTAGATCGGTCACTAACTGACTGTACATGATGATGCAGAATAATTGCCCACCTCAAGTGTCACAAATTGTTTTATAACGAACCAACTCACCAGTCACGATTACAGTTTTTTCATGCAATTTGGTAGAGCTTTTGCATCTTGGTAGATTGAGGTGCCAATTTAGAAGTACATAACCTGCGATGAGTCTAGTGCTGACAAAAAGCAGTGTGAACATATTCGTACTGTATGTATTATCTTTCTCTATACATAAGAATGAACAACAGTGGAATTAAAATATATTTATCTATTGCGCAATGAACCCGCCCTTTGACAACATGTGCTGTGTTTTGTCTTGACAGTGAGACTCCTAAGGAAGTTATGCAAAAAGCACGTTATAGATTAAGAATTTGACAAAAATTCACATTATTTAGTGCTTATTTTATCATTACTTAAGTAGGCAAATCAGTTAAGAACAAATTCTTATTTTCAATGACGGCCTAGGAACAGTGGGTTAACTGCCTTGTTCAGGGGTAGAACGACAGTTTTTTTTACCTTGTCGGCTCAGGGATTCGATCTTGCAACCTTTCGGTTACAAGTCCAACGATCTAACCACTAGGCTACCTGCCAGCACATTGTAGCCTAGTGGTTAAATACTGACTTCATCACACATATAAGTTGACTCATAGTTGAGCTCAAAGGTACACTGTAACTGTATTGTGCCGAGAAAGGGACAGTGCAACGCCCCTTTTGGGTCTTGAACCCCGGTCCCCCAAGCCTTAAAAAAAGTTTGCAACACTATCACCCTCTATTTGTTAGAGCATGTCCCCACTAATAACTTTACCAAGTCCCTCACATGTACTGTACATGCCTCTGTGATGGCTTAACAGGSAACATCCCATCCCACTGCTGACACCGGTGTACAGCAACGTGCAATGTCCCTTGCAGGTCTCCCATCCCTTAGGCAAGTTTGCTAACCACTGCTCCAATAGGGTTAACCCATTTAGGGGAGATTGTAAACTTCTCACATAGAAACTTAAATGGGAGAACAGATTATTATTATTATTTTTTTTACATGCTTTTTACATTTGTATCACAACCCATTTTTGAGAAAGTCATGATTAAAGGGGCAATTTTAGGCCCTTTTTAGACCTATACATGCCTCCTGTAAGACCTTATGATCCATGATACAGACAACATCTTGGTGTCATACTCCTAAAGTGTGCTCTCGAAAATGTAGTATGTCAAGATTCTGAAATACATTTTTCCACATTCATTTATGACCCTGAAGAAGGCTGTGATGCCGAAACGTTGGCAAATAACAAATAAATTACTGGGAGTTTATATATGAAGTGTGCGACTTTCTTTATTTCGATAGTTTACACATTCTTTTATTCAACATAAAAAATATTAATCTGAATATCTAAAAATGACCTTTGTTGATTTGGCTTATTTTTTCTTGACATTGATTGTAACAATATACTCTTCAAACACATAACATTCCCAGAGTGTCTCTCTGGTACTTTTAAGATATATGACCCATTTTAAACATAGAAATTGACATTATAGGTCATTAACCAATCACAMATTGGCATTCATTGAGCTGGTGGCGCTCATAAAATGTATCATTTCATCAGAATTAGTAGAGAGCCCACTCTAGAAATTTGATGTGCTTGTAGACTAGTATATTGTTCCAACCAATGTCTTGAAATTAACTAAATCAAAAAGGGTACTTTTATGATCTTCATAGTAATATTTTTTATGTTGAATAAATTGTGGAAATGTGTATTTCAGAAGGTAGATATACAGTGGGTATCAATATCTTAAGTATTCACCCCCCCCCCTAGGATTTCTTCACATTTTATTGTTACAAAGTGGGATTAAAATGGATTTAATTGTCATTATCTTAATCAATGGTCTACACATAATAGTCTGTAATGTCAAAGTGGAATAAAAGATCAAACATTTTAAAAATAAAACACTAATATACCTTGATTAGATTAGTATTCACCCCCCTTAGTCAATACATGTTAGAATCACCTTTGGCAGTGAWTACAGCTGTAAGTCTCTAAGAGCTTTGCACCCCTGGATTGTGCAAAATTTACCCATTATTCTTTTCAAAATTCAAGCTCTMTCCAGGTGTTGGAGTTCATAGCTAGACAGCCATTTTCAAGTCTTGCCATAGATTTTCAAGCAGATTTAAGTAAAAACTGTAACTTAACCACTCCAAGCATTGTCTTCTAAGTTGATAAGCAACTCCAGTTAAGATTTGGCCTTGTGTTGTTGTTCTGCTGAAATGTGAATTCCCCTCCCTGTGTCCCAGACTGAAGAGGGTTTTCCTCTAGGACTTAGCCTGTGCTTAACATCATCTTGTTTCTTTTRATCCTGAAAAACTCCCCAGTCTTTGCCAATGTCAAGCATACCCATACCATGCAGTATTACTTTAGTGCCTTGTTGCATACAGAATGCATGTTTTGGAATATTTTTATATTTCTTTTCACTCTGTCATTTAGGTCATCACTGTAGTCACTACAATGTTGTGGATCCATCTCAGTTTTCTCCCATCACAGCCATTGGACTCTGTAGCTGTTTTAAAATCACCAATGGCCTCATGTTGACATCCCTGAGCAGTTTCCTTCCTGTCCTGCAGCTCAGTTCAGAAGGACAACTGTATCTTTGATGTGTCTGGGTGGTTTAATACATCTTCACCATGCTTACAGACATGCTCCAGAACTTTGGCAACTAGTATTTTRTAAACCTCCCACTTTGGGCTGGTGTCAATGTGTAGGTCATACATGCATAATTGATGACCAGAAGGAATCTTACCACAATTAGCCATGAAATCCCTAGTTTGAAAGTGACTGTTTCCTGGAAGCTGTGCTGCAACATTTTCCCCCACKTGGACCAGCCCCCTAGCAATTCTAGTTTCAGCCCCTTACCATTTGAATGGCAGCTAGCAAGATGCACCCAGCAGAGCGGGAAAGAGTGCAATGYCATGGTGCACATATCTGCATGTGACTAGTTCAGGGACCACTTTTGGCTTGTGAGTGCTACAGTACTTTTTGTATACAAAACTATCTCTTTAAAGAGATATTCAATGTTTGATTTGTTATAGCTAGCCATCTATCAATCACTGCCCTTCTTTGAGGCTTTTGAAAAGCTCCCTTGTCTGTGTAGTTGAAATTCAATACTTGACTGAAGAACCTTGCATGGGGGACAGAGGAAGGGGTAGTCAACTCCTAMTATTTCACACAGTGAGCCCATGTAACTTGTTAAGCCAAAATGTACTCCTGAACTAATTTATGCTTGCCAAAACAAAAGGGGGTGAATAGTTATGCAACAACTATATTTTAYTTATTTCATTTATTTGTAGAATTTTATTTTTCACTGACATGAAGCATCTTGTGTAGATCAATGACCAAAAAAATTGATTTAATTCTATTTCAATCCTACTTTGTAACGCAACAAAAATCTGAAAAAAATTCCAAAAGGGATGAACACGTATGATACCCACTGTATTCCATATAATAMAGTTTCACTATGAGGAGTATAATGACAACAAGGTGTCTATTATGTACAGTTCAGGCATCAGGTCTTACAGAAGGAATGTATAGGTCTAAAAAGTGCCTAAAATGGCCACTTTCATGATAGAAAATAAAAAAAGGTGATACAAAAATGTAAAAAACATGTCAAACATCCTTCCTCCCAATGTGAGAATTGCCAGAACAATCGGATACCAAAAATATTTTCGGGCTATGCTGGCATGGAATCGCCCAATTGGTTGTTAGCAACGAATGAAATGACAGAAGCCACGGTGTTCACTGACGCTTAAAAATCTTTAGGTATTTACAGTGACTATGACAGACAAGAAACCAAGTCAAAGTTGCTTTGTATTTACAGAGTACATGACAAAGTTCAGATAAATTATTTCTAAAAACAGACACTATTGAAAAGAAACTGGACTAAAACTTTTGAAAAGTACGGCACAAAATTCACATGAAGCACTGGAAAGATTTAAAAGCCAAAATGGCCATAATTGAAGATTGCATACAGAATCCTATGCTTCCCTTGTTCTATGTTAAAATTATTCTTAATCATGTATATTTTGTGTGTGTGTGTGTGTGTGTGTGTGTGTATTTCAACACACACAACATGTATGTATAAGCATGGATGTGTACACATATGTTTGAATATAGTGCTACTGTAGTGCAATAGTAGCAAAACAAACATCTGAACACAACTACATTTTCAGATACAGTACACAAACTAAACTTATAAAAAAGTAAATAGTTGCATTTTCAGAGAAAAAAAAAGTTTATGCCATCATTACTGGCAAAAATAGAATGATTGGAGTTCTTTACAAGTATGCTGGAAACCTGGTGATGTTTTRATTTCTTCACATAATGTCAACAATAAACCATCCCCTTTTTCAAAGCCAATTCAAAATCTTTCAGAAAATTGTCCAGTTACAAAAAATAACAATACAAATTGTATGTGCAACTTGCCCACAAAATCTGAGACTGAAAAATACTTCATTTCATGCAAATGTATGAACATCAAAAAAGCTCTCTCTTTTTGATGCAGTATACAAGTATAGCTGCTGAGGCTGGTTCTTCTTGCTGAGGGGACATGATTGGGCTAGGGGACAGGGTTAGGGTGCAGCACTGGCACTTGGTGGAGCTGGGAGGTGGACGTGTGCTTGTCAGAGGGTTCTGTTCCCTCCTGGCACTGGGGGGTGGCAGTGGTGGTAGTTGGGTTGTTAAGGGTTTCCTTTTTGGGCTGCTTGCAGGCAAACTCTGTAATACTGAAGACAAACTGCATGCAGCCCAGCTTGACGAAGCTGCCGTGGTGGAGCAGGGCAGTGCCCTCCCAGCCTGCCCCACTGCCCCCGATCAGACTGGAGCTGCTGGCCTTGCAGTCGCAGCAGGGGCTAGAAGGAGTCACCTGACACTGACTCATCACCCCCTCCTCTAGCACCATGGGCTCCCCTGCCCCTTCCTCTTCCTGCTTCCTCCTCTTGCAGCGCTCTGTGGGTTACAAGCATTACAAAACACTCAGACCTTTGAATACCATCACCTGCCTCTGCTTTAACAACATTAGGAAACATGGCATGTCAGAGCATGGTCCTTTATCAGAGGTAAATGTTAATTCCTTCCTGTTTCTATAGAAGGCCATGAGAGGAGCTCCACTCACTGATAATGTTCTGCACTTTGGAGACCAGGCTGCTGGAGGGGCTGGGGCCAGTCTTCTCAGAGAAGTCACAGGAGTACAGCACATTGTCCACCATGGTCCCGTGTTCACTGTAGTTGAGAAGCTCATACTGCTTGGTGTTCTGATCGAGGCAATAGAAATTACAAAATAAAATATTCAATTTACAGAGCAGCTAATAAAATAATCCCTCAAGCAAGAAAATAAAAATCTGAAACATATTTATATGTTGATAAATCACATGATAAGTCACAACTTATCGTAAAATTGTTTCCAATAGCAAGAACATGTTTGAATGTGAAATAAATGAGCCACCCACCTCATCATAGAAGATGCATGCATGTTTGCCTGACACATAATTACAATGACCATAGTTTGTAAGGCACACGTCCATGTCAGCACCTGCAAACAACAAGACACAGCCTCAAGTCAGCTAAATCTGCCAGGGATGGAAGACACCATTACATGAAAAGGAGTTCCTGCTATTGGGTCATGTTGGGTTATCTGGGACTGAGAGTGAATCTTACCAGTTCCTATGTACAGGCTTCTGTAGCACATACTACAAGCTCCTCCTTTCCCAGTCAAAGGATAAAACACAGCCCTGGCCTGGATATCCTTGTTTTGTGCTGAGAAAATAAATAACACATTAACTTCCTCAAAATGATGCTTTATACAGAACAATCAAAGTTAACAATATAGGACAAACTAATTCAAATGAGGGATGAAATTACAAACATAACGATGAAAGGGGGATAGAAGCAACGGACGTCAATAGAAATGGAAAGAATGATTGGCGTGAAGACGGCGAGGTAGGGTTAGTGAGGGAATGGCCAGTGAGTCAGAGTGAGGTAGCGATATAGGGAACACTGGGTGGTGGTGGTCTTGATAATGAACAAGTGTTTCTTACCTTCCGTAGGCTGGGGTTGTGGCACAGGAGGTAGGCTGATACAGCTGCTCTGTGGAGGGGAAGGAGCTTTAGGGCCAAACAACTGCTGGATCCTCTGCCAGGCCAGGAGTTCAATAAACTTCTCATCTAGACTACTCATCTGAATCTCTGGAAAATAATCAAAGTTAGAGATATAGTGAATTCAGTTAGTGTGGATCTAACTTCTCCTCACCAATTATTCACATGTGAAACCAATCAAAATGTCGATCTTATTACGTCAGGTGAGACTTACCACCGTGGCAGTCTGCCACAGCCTTCAGACGGCTGGACAGGTCTCCCATAGAGAAAGAGCTGGGGAGCAGAGAACCACTCCTGGGGGTCACAGCATCAAGACTGACTTTTCCACCTGCTGGTGGGGCAGTGGAGCCCAGCTTGGTCGTGCCCTTGATCTGGTATGGTGTTCCAGGTAGGGTGAGGGCACGGGTCGCTGCTGTGCTGCTGCTAGTGGTCCGAGCAGGGCCCTCAGTGCCTTGGGAGGGTCTGTGAGGTGGAGAGGGACCTCTGGGTTCTGGTTTGAAGGGACTGGTGCATGGGGATGCTGTCACTGCACAGGGTCTTAACAGGGTTTTCTCAGTCTTGACCACAGCTCTTCCAGTGTGGTTGGGTAACTCCGGGCCAGGGGCTGCTGGTGTCTGAGGAACAGGCCTATCAGGACCCGAGGGCTCTCTCAGTTTGTGGAGGTCGTCCTGTCTGCAGGCCTCTGAACTCCCATTGGTCCGAGCCAGCTGCTCCAGAGGACTGTTAACATTACTGGGCCCACAGTAATGACAAGGCTTCTCTGTACACATGCTACACTTGCCTTCTTTGAGTGCAGGCGCCCCCTGGGGGCAAAATGCTGCACTGTCAGCCTTAGGCTTGGAGGCTGGCGACTCTGTCCTGTTAGAAGTGCACACTGCACCGTCCTCCTCTGCTGTTCCACAAGGTTTGATGTCGGCCTTGTTCATTTGCTCAGAGTCCCACTCAGATGATGGCTTCTCCTTCTGCTTGGCCGATAGATGTCTCACTATGCTGCACTGGAGTGTGATGACGTCACGTAGCCACTGGGAGACAATACAGGAAAACAAAACACATTAAATTAGTATTAAAGACATTGGATTTGTTTATTATCATGAGACATTGTATATCACTGCTGCGTAACGCTCCAGTGTGTCCTACCTCCTGTTGCTCGTCCTCACTCGTTAAGTGCTGAGAGGGTGTAAGATGCTGGTGGGAGGGTTCTGGACAGCCGTTACAGATCAGCTCCCCGTTGCGGATCCCAGCAGGGGCCATCATGGCCGGGGGACACTTGTATTGGGACTTTATAGCATCAGGGACCTGTCAAGACACACACGATAGATTGAGTTACAGGATGTGACAATGGTGAACACAGAGGTGGTGTGTTATATTTCAAAGTGCCTAATAGGCTGACCTTGAGGGTTTTCTTCAGGTGTGTGTGGGCTCCTCGGCGAACGGGGGGGTTGAGACGATGCACCCGCTGCAGGAAATCCACCTTGATGGCGTGTTGGGACATCCTGTCTTGAAACTGGTCAAACAGCTGGCAGCGGCCGCTCAACGTCAGGCTCCTCTGCTTCAGCTGGGAGAGAGGGGCACAAAAACCAGGTCAATACCATTAAAACTTCATGTTTCAACACGTGGTTGTGTGTGACTATGAGCTTACTTGCACAACCGCACTTAATAAAGGTGAAATAAAATACAAAAATGACTTACCACCATGTGCTCTATGTGATTGGGGCACATCCACTTTCCCACGGGCATGGCAGTAAGAGGGGGGTCCAGACAGTCCATGTGGAACAAAAGGGGGCAATAGTCACACTGGATTAATGGTGCCAACCTGCAGCTCCTACAACACAGAATCACAAAAACACAGGTTAGATTTATGACTGAAACAAATAAACTGCTAAATATCGTCAAAATAGAGCTAGGGGTAGTCTGCTCTAATGGTTTAGTGGAAAGAGGGGATAACTTGAAGGCCAGAGACGAATGGATTTCCAACCCACACTAGCTAGGTTTCCATCCAAATGGCGTGGAGTGTGAGGTGGAGCTCTCGGGCTCCGAGCCCTGGGAGTCGTCCTCCACGTCTAGCATGTCATCATCCATGTCGTTCATGCGAATATTCTAAAATATGCATAAAGAAAAAATGTACATTTTCCCTGCAGTGGGGTTTCCACCAAACCGACTTGTTGCAGATAAAAAAACAGCACTTGATAGAAGCGGAAAATTAAATTGCGTGCGTTAAGTTTTCATGTACCGAATAAAAATCTACAAAAAGGTCAATGTGTTTCCATCGCATTTTCAACTCTACTGATAGTTGGGTCACAGAAACTGTTGCGTTAAAATAGCAAAATGTGCCTACTCTGGTCTTGGTACATGTGCTCTAGCCGACAGCTGGCAGATAGTGTGTGTAGCTAGTCAACATGACGACATCATTATGGATAAGAGCGAGAAAATGTGGACTTGTCAAATGGCAGTCAAGCATCGATGATCATGTCACCTTGATATTTATTGGAAAGGAGCATCAAGCTCATAACATGCACTTTCAACACCCTGTGAAGTTCATCACAACTTCATTCATATGTAGCCTAATAAACTGCATGGTTTCCTGAGTCGTAGTGGAAGGATCACACACACACATCATTGCGACTCCTAGTTTTCTTCGATATGATATCAGCATTTTCGCATGAAGGCATTTCCACCGCCATTTCTCACATAATACATTTACAGACAACAAAAAAATGGCCCACTATGTCAAATTAACAAATTCTCTTGGCATTTATAAAATTATACCAAAACTTCCTGTTTCCATCACAGCTGCCGTGATTTTTATTTTATACGGAGTGACTTTACTTGCATGAAAACTGTGGATGGAAATGTGGTTACTGTCTGGAATCCTGGCAGAGTCACTGTCTGTGGCAGAGACCCTAAGCCAAGCCCCATCATTCCAGAATATATAAAATTCTCAGTGAGATAGTTTGAATTCCCCTTTCTCTCTGGCCAGCCCTGTGGTTGTGCATTCTGTGGTATTCCTGACATAGCCAAGGCTCTGATGCCAGCTCATAGAGGCACTCTAGAGTGTGGTAAATAACACATAAAAACAAAACTACAGAACATTTTGGTGCCTCGCTGAAATAAACATCAGGACAAACTCTACAACCCCTCTAAAGAATATAAAAAAATAAGATGGTCTGTCAGTCAAGCATTTTTTTTTTATATATCTCCCCAGAAAAAAGAAAGAAAAAAAACACCTCAAAAACACATGTACAGTGCATTCAGAAAGTATTAAGACCACTTGACCGTTTCCACATTTTGTTATGTTATAGCATTATTCAAACATTTATTAAATAAAACTTCTCAATCTACACACAATACCCCATAATGACAAAGAGAAAACAGGTGTTCAGAAATGTTTGCCATTTGATTAAAAATAGAAAAAAACACTAATACCTTATGTAAATAAGTATTCAGACCCTTTGCTATGAGACTAAAAATTGAGCTCAGGTGCATCCTGTTTCCATTAATCATCCTTGAGATGTTTCTCCAACTTGATTGGAGTCCACCTGTGGTAAATTCAAATGACTGGGAAAAGCACACACCTGTCTATATAAGGTCCCACAGTTGACAGTGCATGTCAGAGCAAAAACCAAGCCATGAGGTCAAAGGAATTGTCCGTAGAGCTCAGAGACAGGATTGTGTCGAGGCACAGATCTGGGGAAGGGTACCAAAATATTTCTGCAGCATTGAAGGTCCCCAAGAACACAGTGGCCTCCATCATTCTTAAATGAAAGAAGTTTGGAACAACCAAGACTCTTCCTAGAGCTAAACTGAGCAATCGGGGGAGAATCAGGTCAGGGAGGTGAACAAGAACCCGATGGACACTGACAGAGCTCCAGAGTTTCTCTGTGGAGATGGGAGAACCTTTGAGAAGGACAACCAGCTCTGCAACACTTCACCAATCGGACCTTTATGGTAGAGTGGCCAGACAGAAGCCACTCTTCAGTAAAAGGCACATGACAGCCCGCTTGAAATTTGCCAAAGGGCACCTAAAGGACTCTCAGACCATGAGAAACAAGATTCTCTGGTCTGATGAAACCAAGACTGAACTTTTTGGCCTGAAGGCCAAGTGTCACATCTGGAAGAAACCTGGCACCATGCTGTGGGGATGTTTTTCAGCAGCAGGGGCTGGGAAACTAGTCAGGATCGAGGGAAAGATGAACGGAGCAAAGTATAGAGAGATCATTGATGAAGAGTGCTCTGGACTTCAGACTGGGGCAAAGGTTCACCTTCCAACAGGACAACGACCCTAAGCACACAGCCAAGACAAAGCAGGAGTGGCTTCGGGACAAGTCTATGAATGTCCTCGAGTGGCCCCAGCCAGAGCCCGGACTTGAACCCGATCAAACATCTCTGGAGAGACATGAAAATAGCTGTACAGCGACACTCCCCATCCAACCTGACAGAGCTTGAGAGGATCTGCAGGGAAGAATGGGAGAAACTCCCCAAATACAGGTGTGCCAAGCTTGTAGCATCATACCCAATTAGACTCGAGGCTGTAACCACTGCCAATGGTGCTTCAAAAAAGTACTGAGTAAAGGGTCTGAATACTTATTTAAAATGTGATATTTCAGTTTATTATTTATACATTTGCAAAAATGTCTTAACCTGTTTTTGCTTTGTCATTATGGGGTATTGTGTGTAAATTGATGAGGGGGAAAAACGATTTAATCAATTTTAGAATAAGGTTATAATGTAATTTTTTGGGGCAAAAGGTCAGAACTTCTGAATGCACTGTATATACATGTATATAGCGCCCATTCTGTGCACTTACGGTATACACATGTACCGTACAGAAACAGTATGATATTTGAAAATGTTAATCACCCAACAGTAGTATACTGTATATTTTCATAGTAAACTATGCAATAATTTCTATGCCTTTTAAATGAGCGTCAAAACAGCTGTGAAATAATGTGTGATCTGCATATAACTGGATAACGTATCTCCTTTCCGGATTTGTTCTCAAAGCCTAGTAATGTATGTAACATCTGGTGCCAAAAAATCCCAGTTAGCCTACACAAAAACATTTAGATTATTAAAAGAAAGGCACTGATATTTGGTTATTAAAACATTGGCCTTGCTGTTGTCCGTACCTGCCACAGGGATAGCAGACCTTCACCGGTAGTGGGACCAGCCCATTGTGGTCCAGCTCATGCTGCAGTCGCTTCACATTCTTCCCAGTCATCTCATCTCTCCTCCTTTTTTTACTGGTTCCTGGAAGTGCAGTTGTGCAGGTGAGCTCATTGGGAAGCTGGAACTGCGTGGGGTTCCTCTCCATGGCTGCTGCTATCAGAAGATCAAAGGGCCTCTTGAGGTGTGGGGTGGAGCTCTCGGGCTCTGAGCCCTGCGAGTCGTCCTCCACGTCTAGCATGTCATCATCCATGTCGTTCTGCTCCGAGGGCGTGGCGGTGTCTGTGGAGGCGGTGGAGGTTGGGGTGTTGGGTCTACTACTGGGCCTCCTCTCCAGGAGACGGACCTGGGCCACAGCTGCAGCTCTCAGGCCTGTGGTGCCTCCTACTGCAGCCGTGGGGTCCAGCCTCAGGGTGCCTGGGGCCAGCTCTAACTCTGCTGCAGGAGAGGGAGACTGCTTAGACAGCTGGCGGTCCAGCAGACCATTTATCTGCTCCTTCTTTAGCTCCCGCTTCTATGACACAAGAAACAACGTGTTAACAGTCTGAACAGCCCTGATTAAACCAGTCTCACCAAACTATTTTAGAATTTTATTAGGATCCCCATCAGCCGACGCCAATGGCGGCAGCTAGTCTTACTAGTGTCCAACGTATAACGAAAATTACATTACATACCAAAGACTTAACACAGCCATGCAATCTCTATAGACAAACATTGGTAGTAGAATGGCCTTACTGAAGAGCTCAGTAACTTTTTAACGTGGCACCGTCATAGGATGCCAACTTTCCAAAAAGTCAGTTTGTCAAATTTCTGCCCCGGTCAACTGTATGTGCTGTTATTGTGAAGTGGAAACATCTAGGAGCAACAACAGCTCAGCTGTGAAGTGGTAGGCCACACAAGCACACAGAACAGGCCAGCCGGGTGCTGAAGCGCGTAAAAAATAACCTGTCCTCGGTTGCAACACTCACTACAGAGATCCAAACTGCCTCTGGAAGCAACGGCAGCACAAGATCTATTCATCGGGAGAGTCATTGAATGGGTTTCTATGGCCGAGCAGCCGCACACAAGCCTAAGCTCACCATGCACAATGCCAATCGCCGGCTGGAGTGGTGTAAAGTTCGCCACTATTGGTCTTTGGAGCAGTGGAAACATTCTCTGGAGTGATGAATCACGCTTCACAATCTGGTAGTCTGGACTAATCTGGGTTTGGCAGATGCCAGGAGAACGCTACCTGCCTGAATGCATACTGCCAACTGTAAAGTTTGGTGGAGGAGGAATTATAGTCTGGGGCTGTTTAATTTTTTGGGCTGGGCCTGTTAGTTCCAGTGAAGGGAAATCTTAACTCTACAGCATATGACATTCTAGACGATTATGTGTTTCCAGCTTCTTGGAAACAGTTTGGGGAAGGACTTTTCCTGTTTCAGCATGACAATGCTCCTGTGCACAAAACGAGGTCCATACAAATTTTTTCTCTTCTTCGAGATTGGTGTGGAAAAACATGACTGGCCTGCACAGAGCCCTGACCTCAACCCCATCGAACACCTTTGGTATGAATTGGAACGCCGACTGCGAGCTAGGCCTAATCGCCCAACATCAGTGCCTGACCTCACTTATGCATGTGGCTGAATGTAAGCAAGTCCCTGCAGCTGTGTTCCAACTAGAGGTCGACCAATTAATCAGAATGGCCGATTAAATCGGGGCCGATTTCAAGTTTTTATAACAATCGGAAATCGGTATTTTTGGGCGCAGATTCTTTTTTTTAGACCTTTATTTAATCTTTATTTAACTTGGCAAGTCAGTTAAGAACACATTCTTATTTTCAATGACGGCCTAGGAACGCTCTGCCTCGTTCAGGSGCAGAACGACAGATTTTTAACCTTGTCAGCTCGGGGGATCCAATCTTGCAACCTTACAGTTAACTAGTCCGAATGCTCTAACACCTGATTACATTGCACTCCACGAGGAGCCTGCCTGTTACACGAATGCAGTAAGCTAAGGTAAATTGCTAGCTAGTATTAAACTTATCTTATAAAAAACAATCAATCAATGACTGTCATTGCTCCAATGTGTACTTAACCATAAACATCAATGCCTTTCTTAAAATCAATACACAAGTATATCTTTTTAAACCTGCATATTTAGCTAAAAGAAATCCAGGTTAGGAGGCAATATTAACCAGGTGAAATTGTGTCATTTCTCTTGCGTTCATTGCACACAGAGTCAGGGTATATGCAACAGTTTGGGCCGCCTGGCTCTTTGCGAACTAATTTGCCAGAATTGTACGTAATTATGACATAATATTGAAGGTTGTGCAATGTAACAGGAATATTTAGACTCATGGATGCCACCCGTTAGATAAAATACAGGACGGAAAAATCGTTTTGTTTTCGAGGTGATAGTTTCCGGATTAGTCAAAGGTATATGGTTTAGAAAAAAATAGTCGACTCGTTATAATTCCTGTAATAACTTGCGTCTGAACTTGAATCTAAAAATATCCTATGGAATAAATGAAGGAACCGCTTTTCAGATTTTGCTAGAAGGTGTCATGGGAATTATGACTCGCACTTTGGTCGTCAATTCTTACCATGCCCATTATTAAAATAGGATTTCCTGCATATAGAAATTACAGTTTTCGTTTTCAACATTCATCACAGGTAACTTAAACTCTATTTTTATTCAAACAGTTGAGAGTATTTGTCTCCTAAGCAGACTCTTCCGTATCATTGTCACTTCAGAGCTGTGTGTGTGTGTATTTATGTATTATATTAAGTTAAAATAAAAGTGTTCATTGTTCATTCAGTATTGTTGCAATTGTCATTATTACAAAAATGTGTGTGTATGATATATATATATATAATTTTTTAAATTTATTTAAACAAGTCGGCATCGGCTTTTTTTGTCCTCCAATAATCGGTATCGGCGTTGAAAAATCATAATCGGTCGACCTCTAGTTCCAACATCTTGTGGAAAGCCTTCCCAGAATAGTAGAGGCTCTTATAGCAGCATAGGGGGGGACCAACTCCGTATTATGTCCATGATATTGGAATGAGATGTCGACGAGCAGCTGTCCACATACTTTTGGTCATGTAGTGTACATGACAGTACATACACACAAAAAGTAGGTCACATATCCAAATGACGGAAGCAGTCAACACCTCACAAACAAAAGGTTATTCCTTCCCATGTTTTAACACATATTTGACTCACCTTCCTACGCACCATGCAGCGATGACACATCCAGTCTCCAGGGGGCAGCATCTCRTTACTCAGGGGTGGGTTGCTGCAGGGAGTTCAACGCAAATCAGCAATTCATAACGTCCAATGCCCTCACAATGTAACCTGGTTTACAAGTTCCAGAGGTATGGCGTTGAGGCTATTTTCCTACATTGAAATAACTGTGGAAATGCTAGAGACCTGTAGCTGATGAAAGCCAGTGGAGAGGGAATTAATTCAAAGGGCTCTTTTTGGGCAGAGTGCCAAGGTCCCTGGGCACAGTCTCACAGTTCCGTGGCAAAGGTATGTGTTGAATCTATTGAAAATGCTGTTGGTCCAAAACCAACATGGATTCATTCAAGCTTTCCAAGAAAGACCGACTGCAGTGATGTAAAAAGAGGAGCACTACCACAATAAATAAACAATTCACTTTCCTCAGCAAAAACCTTTCATGCTCTATGAAACCGTTGAGGCAACAATCCAAGGGCATTGATAACACTATCCTAGAAGCAAAATAATTTAAAAAATAAACTCTGTCGAACTGTAGTCCAGGCTAAGAGTAGAAAGGCCCTGGTAGGTGCTTCATGACACCAAACAGCAGCCCTGGTCTGCTCAGCCCACTGTCCCAGCAGCACATGCCATGGTTAATGATTATTTATACCGTCAATGAGGCAGCACACTGCACAGTCAGGTTCCRTGAGCTCCTCATTGCCTCAGCAGAAAGCTCAACTAAACCTCYCCAACATCTGCAAGCTCATTAAATACTGGAAATGGCTGTTAGGAGAGGAGTAAGTGGTGTGTGGACTAGAGAATGTGCTAAATGTATGCCAGAAATATGTCTTCATTGACTGAAGAGAAGCATGGCTAAGTAGCTGAAACATGGCAGTAGCTAAGTGCAGATTTTAGTGCAGACATGTCTTCTGCACAGAAAATGGTCAACACACGCTACAGTAGTTATATACAAGAACAAAGCTACAGAGTTTTAACATGTAGACCCAACCAATAGGGTGGCAGAATAAACACCATGTAGACCTAACCAATAGGGTGGCAGAATACACATGTCTCACCGTGTTGAAAAACTGAGCTACAGCGCCACAATGTGGCAACTATTGTGCATTAGATTAGCTGACAATAGCAGGAGTTTGTCTGTCAGTAGTCAACTGCTTCCCACAAAGTTAAGTCAACCACAAATACTGCCTTGCACATTGGTAGGAACACTGGGAAGTCATTACTGTAAATGGAAAGATATCAATCATAAACATACCAGCACTGTAGATGAAAGGCTGCGGGACAATGATCACAACAGAGGAGGTCGCCTCCCTCTCTGCAACTGTCACAGGTGTCGTGATTCGTCGCTCTCCCCGCTCTCCGTGCGTTTTTATCTGGTTTCCGACCTCTTTTTTCTCCATCTTCAGACTTGGGAGGCGCGAGCAATGCTTGTATTTGCTACAAAGTATCAGCAAACGAGTACATGGATACATCTGATTATCTGCATTGTTGCACAGTATCTACTGTAGTGTCAAGTCTGCCACACAACAAACCAATTTAATGAGCTAGCTACAAAGTAACACCTTCAGTCAATGGTTTGACTTGATACTTTTTGATGACATGCCTTCTGGCAGAGGTTAGCTAGAGAGCAATGGCGTCCTGTAGAGTTAGCTAGAGAGCTAGCTACAAACGTTGCACTGCCACTGGGCCCTAACCAACTACCTAGCAAGCTTCTACTAGAAACAAAAAAAGAGAACAAAAAACGTATAACGTTAGTTATTTTCTCATCATGATAGTAATAGTAAAGGCTTTACCTGCATAAGACCACCAGAAGTGTCAAGATCGTAGACAATCGTTGGGGTCTCCATTTTATCCCACATTCAAACACAGCCGAAGTGAGCAAGCAAGCAGCTCTGTTTAACGAATACTTCAAGCAATGTCTGACAAGAGGCGATATCCTCACTGTCAGCAGATTATTTCCCAAACAACGCTGTCTTGAAAAAAATAAACAAGTTCCTACTGGTTAGTTTGCTAATTGTTAGTTAAATGGAGAACACACGGTTGTTCCCATGAAGATCCAACGCCTCCCTTCAGTTCAAATACGAAGTCCTTTCTTCATGAAATCCTTGGCTTAGCTAGCTAACGTTAGCWTGGTTGTCCTTAATAGTTTCCCTTCTGCTTCGTTGTCCCAACTGTGTAATGCAAAAATATAAAATAGTACTTCTCTTGTTGCCAAATTGGAGAAAAGATAAGGTACAATACCACAGATATTTGGCTTTTGGACTTACTACTGAGGCCTAGCTTTGTACATGATGGTGCTTGTCCCTACGCCGGTGGTTGAAGCTAACGTTAGCTATGATGCTGTTTATAGAGGCAGAGGCATATCTGTTCCCTTCCATATTAAATACGGCTATAAAATAACACAGTATCTCACATACCTGACATATACTTGCAAATAGATGAAGTACTGTCCTTGTATACGGGTAAAAACAGTGCCGAAACTGTAGAAAGCTAAATGGTTATTGTTGTTGTGAAGAAACACTAGCTAGCTTGCTAAGCATCATCCCTGATACTGCTTCCTTCAGCCTCACCATGGAGTTGGCGCAAATTTACGTAGAACGTTTTGAGCATGCGCTCTATAACCGCGCTCTCATCTTGGTAGAGGCAAAAATGGGCGTTTCGGGTAGCAGCTTGAGCTTTGGGTACAAATAACACGATAACCTAGAACATAATAAAAAATATTGTCATCCGTGGAAAATAATCGTCATAAATCATATCAGGAATGTGGTTGTTCTGTTAGTGTGAACAATGATTGCAAGCTTATTGACTTTGGCAACTGTAACTGGCCAGAAAACAAACGACTCCTAATTCCCTTGTTCCAATAGTAAATCTGCATCCTTCTATTTGTCCTTCTGACGAGGGAGGCGCGTCCTTCTGACGAGGGAGGCGCGAGTCTAGGCCCAGTATAAATTCCAGTCAATCTTCCTATTGACTATTCCCAGAAATCCTCATGAAGGTGTTGCCCTTTTCAATTTTAATTAAGGTAAATCATGGAATAAATTAGAAATGGACCAATTATATTCATGAGGATTTATTTAAATTGGTGAAAATGATCATTTCCAAAAAGTCCTGGAGCTCTTGATTTAAGTGGGCCTACATTCAGTAATCTGTCCCAACAATCTTCTAAAATGTATTTTCCTTACCTCTATTCACTCACAGTTACAGAGAGAAATCTGAAAATGGGCAGCCCTAATAGCATTAGTTTACTCACCTTACCTGCAGTAAAAAATACAAAAGGTGGGATGCATGCCAGAAAAGACATTACACAACACAACACTAAGCAAGACATTAATTGCACTATAACGGAAACAAACGGTGCCCACAAACTGTTAGGGCCTACATAAAGCTGTCCCAACATCTTACCACTGCTACACCTGGCTAACAGCGGAGTCTTGTCTGGCAGCGAAACATTTAATTTAGCATCATTTACTGCCTTTTTAAAAAACATAGCTGATAAGGCTGACTAGTTTAAACAAATGTGGTTTCTAATGACAATTGAGATGTACAAACTATGGCATAATGGGATGACGAGCGGATAAGAGGCAATCTGTAATTTCAATTAAGACATTAATGAGTGAGCTAGGATGGAAGTAATGTTAGTCAATATAAATATTTGTTTAGATATTGAAATGTACAGCGACAGAATATAGAACATGGGCCGTTCTTAAAGTGTTCTCCCTGTACACCAAGTCAGAACCGTAGGATAAATAAAGGGAGCATATAAGCAAACAATGAAAGCTCTTACAATATTCTATGGTTACATTTCTCTTAAACAGGTTATAGGCTAGATGTGCACCACCAAGTCAGAACAGTAGGTGAAATTAAGAGGGGTAAATAGATCAAAGTATTAGGGTGAGGCCCACAGGCCACTAACATCTTACTACACATCATACACTTAGCATTACTTTCTTACCTACAGTATACATATATCCCTGGCATACTACATAATTTATGCAGCAACATACAATACATTTTTGGACTCACCTTGTTGTGCTGTGCTCACTTGAAAAAGTAGGTGGTGCGGCGGTCCTTCGTGAGCAAATTTTGTCATCAAAGTCTGGCATTCTCTGGATTTATGGTGCTTTCAAAACATCTGGAGGCCGGATTTACAATTCCGAGTTGGATGACCATTCAAAACATATTTACCCAGTCGGAGCTTGTTGTCGCGCCCTGACCGTAGAGATCCTTTTTATGTCTCTATTTTGGTTGTTCAGGCCGTTAGTTTGGGTGGGCATTCTATGTCTGGTGTTCTATGTTGTCCTTGTTTTGTATTTCTGTGTGTTTGGCCTGGTATGGTTCTCAATCAGAGGCAGCTGTCTATCGTTGTCTCTGATTGAGAATCATACTTAGGTAGCCTGTTCCCACCTGTGTTTGTGGGTGGTTGTTTCCTGTTTAGTGTTTGTTTCACCTTTCAGGACTGTTCGTTTGTCGTGTTTGTTGTTTTGTCAAGTGTTGCGTATTTTATTAAATAGTATGAACACTTACCACGCTGCACCTTGGTCCTTTTCTCCTTCTCCCGACGATGTGCGTTACACTTGTCTATTCCCGACTTCCCAGTTGTCTTGAACTCACTGAAGTCAAGTTTTCGCAGTTCCGAGTTAACAGTTGTTTTGAGCGCGGCACAAATCATGCTTCATTGAAAGCATGGCCGATGTTGACTGTTTATCAATTTAAACTTGGAAAAGAGCCCCTTGATCCCAGATTTGACACCACACAGACACTGTCACTGATTCCTTTCAAACCACTCATTGAATTTGCGATTTCCAACTTGTTGTGTAATGTTTATGTCCAATGGCCGAAGAGCACCGGTTCGTTTTATCTATAATTTCTCTTCATTATTTCTCTTCATATGACAAGGATTCAAAATGATTTGTCAGTAGAATGTCAACTTTATTCATGATGATGACTGCTAGCTAAGATTTTGAAAGTATGATGTTGACATGATCAGTCCAATCAAAGCTGCTGTACATATAACGTGATTTGATATCATGTTATCTGTGGCCAATGACCTTGAGCCTTCTTGGATGGGCACTTCTAACTCTATGGCAGCACCCGAAGGGCTAGAATTTTTGAGGTCTCCTCTTAGACTTTGTGGTGAAGTAGTGTCCCCATGAGTGCTGGCTTGCCCCTCCAAGCACTGAGCTAGGCTGAAACACCTGCATTTTGGAGCCGCTTTACTCAAGAAAACAAAAAAGAGACAATGTTTATATGCGCCTTTATTAACTCAATGATATATATTATTTTTTACATTGTTTGCAAACTGATATGTGACAAGTATTAATGCCAAAATAACATGCAAAACAGGCATATATTTTGTGTTATTTGTAAAAACAAAACAAAAAAAATGCTAAAAATSTGGATCTCAAAACAGGTGGGGCAGCCCAGAATCACGGGTCCCCACTGCTTACCTGGTATATAAATCCATCCAAATCACTCCCTATGGAAATGCATGCAAAAATATGGATATCCTGGAGAGGAATTAGGCAGTGTGTGAGTGCATAAATAAAGTTGTGAAAACTGGAAACTGAGATTAAATTCCTAATGACAACCCCCCCAAAGGCAAACTTGTGGCACCCACAATAATCTTCAGCTTTATTTACAAATGTCTGTGTCAGAGTGAAAAACGGTGCATAACTTATTTATAACATTTATTAGTATTTAATATCATGGTGTTTATCACATCTAATTCACAAGAAATTTAAGACAAACACATAGGTAAATAGATATCTTGCCAACTTTATTTGTATTATTCTTCTCTTTTAACATACCCAAAGTCAATTGACTGACTCACTCATGTAAAGGTGCATTTCACATTTATTTTGGACCATCAATGCAATCAATCAGCAGGATATGACAGTTCTGTGTCAGAAAAAGGTTCTTKATTTCTTGCAATTCTCTAAATAATTTTTAAACGATCTGACTCTCTGGGAATGTTTCACAGTAATGCAGTTCTTTTTATTCAGATTTTGAGTAATAAAATATACACCCACCATACAACTTACTCTGAATTTACAATTGCTGGGCAATCATCGTTTTGTACTAAACAGTGGGGTCCGGAATTATTGATACCCTTGATAAAGGTGAGCAAAAATGACTGCATAAAATAAATTATTAAAATACTAAGCTAAATTGTATACAAACAAAATTAACAAGTAATGTAATATTTAGTAATAATAATAATAGTCAAAATGTAATAATAGTCAAAATGATTAAGACACCTGTTTTCAATACCTCACCTTGCAAGGATAACGACAGCCTTTAAAACAAATATTTTACGAGTTGGAAAACACATTGGGTGGGATCTTAGACCATTCCTCCATACATAATTGTTCCAAATCCTTGATATCCTTTGTCTGTGTTTATGGACATATCCCTTCAATACAAACCACAGGTTTTCAATGGGTTTTAAGTCCATAGTGTAGACTGGGATGGCCATTGCGAAGTGTTCATTGGAAAATGTTAACTAATTTCAGATTTTTAGTACTACAAGCTGTGGTTTAAATTTGAAAAGGGCAGTCCATGAGCATCTGTGCAATAGATATCTAGGATCTGTAAGGATTCTGTAAGGAGGAATGATCCCTCCCAATGTGTTCTCCAACTCAAAACATTTTAGAAAAAGGCTCAGTGCCATTAGCTATTGAAAGGTATTGAAAACAGGGGAGTCAATCATTTTGACCCCTACCTTTTTGAGGAATTAAACAAAAAAAACAAATTCTCTTTTTCTGAGCAATTGTATTGGTATAAACTAATATAATTTCCCACTTTTTTGTTGCATACAGCAGCTCAYTATTTGAATGAGATATTTTATACAGTCATTTTTGCTAATCTTTATCAAGGGTGTCAATAATTTCGGACCCCACTTAATGACCAAAGAGACTGTACATAATGATACCAAAGAAGTGAGTACATTTAACATTTATACAACAAAGATAAACAATCAAAATAAAACCTGTTGTGACTTTGCAAACTCAAATTGGACTGGATTGGATTGTTTATTTTACAAAGAGAAGAAAAGTACACAAGGTTTGAATATCTGACATGCTGTTTGATGTCAGCAAGTGTTGTGGTTGGAGTTCAAGACTTTAAAGCTGCAGTATATAACTTTTTGGTTGAKRAAATTGACATAGAAATGTGAGTYATAGATCTGTCATTATCGTTGAAAGCAAGTCTAAGAAGCTGTAGATGTGCGCTATTTTTATGCTTCCCGTTTCGTTTTCGATTCTTTTACTTTCGGTTTTGTACACCAGCTTCAAACAGCTGAAAACACAATTGAAAAAATATTTKGCAGCGGTTTAGATGGTACAATGTTTCTCTACACATTAGATCACTTGTTTTGTCACATGAACTGAAATTAAGCAAACTATTAGAATTAGAACAACCAGGAAATGGCAGAGCGATTTCTGCATATTGCACTTTTATGCAGTGCATTTTCTTGTGTGGAAAGACAGAAACTAATGACAGCAATGAACAAGGGGTGGCCCATGAGCATTCCTATGTACATGAAGATGGTGTACTTTACGGAATAGCACTTTGTAGAAGATGGCATATTATCTTCATGGCCTCCCTTCATTGAATTAATGCATACTCTCAATGCAGATGGCTTGACAAGAGAAAGCTGTTGGGATTTGACATTAGTTTAATCAAGGAAATAGTGGAGTATTCACCAACTCTATACCAGCCATGAGGAGGAGCTTAACACTGTGGGCTATACATTACATGTACACTACCGGTCAAAAGTTTTAGAGCACCTACTCATTCAAGGGTTTTTCTTCATTTTGACTATTTTKTACATTGTAGAATAATAGTGAATARATCAAAACTATGAAATAACACACATGGAACCATGTAGATACCAAAAAAGTGTTAAACAAATCAAAATCTATTTTAGATTTTAGATTCTTCAAAGTAGCCATCCTTTGCCCCGATGACAGCTTTGCACACTCTTGGCATTCTCTCAACCAGCTTCATCTGGAATGCTTTTCCAACAGTCTTGAAGGAGTTCCCACATATGCTGAGCACTTGTTGGCTGCTTTTCCTTCACTCATTCCAAACTATCTCAATTTGCTTGAGGTCGGGGGATTGTGGAGGCCAGGTCATCTGATGCATCACTCCATCACTCTCCTTCTTGGTAAAAATAGCCTTACACAGCCTGGAGGTCTGTTGGGTCATTGTCTTGTATAAAACAAATGATAGTACCACTAAGCCCAAACCAGATGGGATGACATATCGCAGCAGAATGCTGTGGTAGCCATGCTGGTTAAGTGTGCCATGAATTCTAAATCAATCACAGACAGTGTCACCAGCAAAGCACCCCCAAACCATAACACCTCCTCCTCCATGCTTTATGGTGGGAAATACACATACAGAGATCATCCGTTCACCCACACCGCATCTCACAAAGACAGGGGTTGGAACAAAAAATCTTAAATTTGGGCTCAAGACTAAAGGACAATTTTCCACCGGTCTAATGTCTTTTGCTCGTGTTTCTTGGCCCAAGCAAGTCTCTTCTTCTTATTGGTGTCCTTTAGTAGTGGTTTCTTAATGCAATTCGACCATGAAGACCTGATTCACACAGTCTCCTCTGAATTGTTGATGTTGAGATGTGTCTGTTACTCTGAAGCATTTATTTGGGGTGCCATTTCTGAGGCTGGTAACTCCAATGAACTTATCCTCTGCAGCAGAGGTAACTCTGGGTCTTCCTTTCCTTTTCTGGGTCCTCATGAGAGACAGTTTCATCATAGTGCTTGATGGTTTTTGCCACTGCACTTGAAGAAACTTTCAAAGTTCTTGAAATGTTCCAGCTTGACTGACTTTCATGTCTTAAAGTAATGATGAACTGTCGTTTCTTTTTGCTTATTTGAGCTGTTCTTGCCATAATATGGACTTTGTCTTTTACCAAATAGGGCTGTCTTCTGTATACCCCCCTACCTTGTCACAACACAACTGATTGACTCAAATGCATGAAGAAGGAAAGAAAATCCACAAATTAACTTTTATGAAGGCACACCTGTTTATTGAAATGCATTCCAGGTGCATTCCTCATGAAGCTGGTTGAGAGAATGCCAAGAGTGTGCAAAAGCCGTCATCAAGGCAAAGGGTGGCTATTTGAAGAATCTCAAATATAAAATAGATTTGGATTTGTTTACCACTTTTTTGGTTACTACATGATTCCATATGTGTTATTTCATAGTTTTGATGTCTTCACTATTATTGCACAATGTAGAAAATAGTAAAAATAAAGAAAAACTTTTGACCGGAAGTGTATATTTATAGTTGTTTTAGCACAGGAAATGTCTCTCAACAAAACTGTGAGTCAAATTGAATAAAACACTAATTTGTTTCCTCAAGTCGCAGACACCCTCATATTAGACAGGCAGGTTATTTACAAAGTGATATTGAAAACCCATATATAGACTGGATGGTTGAATTATAGTAGCAAAATTGAAAAATACAAATGTTCACTCAAGGTAAATGTGAAATTGATATTTGGACAATGTTCAAACAACTTTGGGTCATTTTGTATTTTTTATGTATACTGTATATTTCAAGACCCTTGCCAACGCATAAACCGTACATTCGTTCTTCACATTTCTTATGTAAATCTTAAAACTGAACTAAATGTATCCCCCCATAATGTTACCAGTCCTGGGCTCAGTTATGAAATGAAAATGTACAAACACTAAAGAAAGGCCATCTGCGTCAAAGGTCTACAAAAATAACACCATGTTGATCCACCATCTTTGCAGTTTGGGTAGAAGTCCTCTGGAAAGACATATTTACAAAAGCCCACAAAAAGGAGTGAATTAAGAGAAAGAGGAAGGAATAGGAGCTGAAGTCATTGCAGGAAAGATGAGAGGTGCAGAGAGGGTCCCAAAAAGAAACCCCTGAATTCCCCTAGCTGTAAGGTCTTTAAATGGTCACCTCATAATCTCCTTTGCCCTGTAAAGACCAGACAAATACACTCATCAAAGGTTCTTACTAGCCAAAAGCTCTAACTCTGTGTCATAATAACACAGCAGTTTCTCAGTCATTGAAGTTAAAAGGTGAATTATGAAAATGTGACAGAATATGGTCAATGGCCAGAACTGAATCATGCAAATCGTGTAGAAATAAAAAGTAGAAACAACATGATCAGAACAGAAATTATTTAATATTGTTTCAAACTGATTGACAAGAGAGTGCGAGAACATGAAAAAGACAGGACATCAGTGCAACAACAATAATGTAGTAAATTTAAGCTTCACATTTCACTGACACCCCATACTTTACTTTCATTAACAGTGAGATGTTATGTAAAGGTATTTTATTTTCCAATTGAAGTTAATAGTACATGTTAGAGAGAGAACGAGAGAGAAATAGAGAGAAGGAGCGATGAAGTGAGGGTCAGGGAGCTGTGTTGTGAGGAACCCCACAAGGTGTTGACTGAAGTGACTGAAGTGTTGACACCAGTTCGGTACAGTGGACAGCTGGCTGGAAGTGGATGCAGTGACAGATGACAGTGGTTGAGGTGTAGTTTAGGTGTGCCCTTTAAGATGGACAGTCGGCATCAGAAGAAGGCCTTACCTCGTTGTTCTTCTGCAGGCAGCCAAGGAGGGACAGACAGACACAGTCATTAGTAATCACAGAACGCCTGCCGGGGCTGATGGGAAGAAGAGGTGGAGGAGGAGAGTGTGGTCCAGTCAAAATGGAGTCCAGAACATGAAAGTAAAGAATGAGAGAGACACAGCATCCGCTCAAGTCACACAGCACAGTGACTAATAGGACATTCCCCCACAAAATATTTTGAATCAAGGGCATGATTCAAGTCAGATGGTTTATCAAGCACAAAGTTGCTGTAGTTTAGGAGAATGATATGCATCACTAACATTTGTAACAGAGATGATGAATAGTTTAACACAACACAATAATAGACATGGCAGCATTATGTTGCTTGAACAATGTGCCTGTGACATCGCACAACAAATCCAACACTCACATTAAATAAAACGAATACATTTAAATGACCTGACAAATACATGTAACTAATATATTTGTACACAAAGCTATATAGATATGAAGGACTTATGGACAAAGGAATATGTAAGACAAGTACAAGAATTCCTGACAAGCTAAATGTAAAATCTAAGGATTTTGGTTGTTATTTTAAGTGCTCTGAAATGTTGTGTGCAGCACATAAAAGTAATGTCAATACTAAGTGTAGATGTAAATACGGTCTATTATTGTACATTAACATTTGTTATAGCCTATGTGATTCAATAACAATCATTTATAATAGGGTCCAGGGGTGCAACTTTCACTGGGGACAGGGACTGGGGACGGGGTATAGGGGGGTGGGGACGGTTGGGAACAGGGGGGGGCATATCCCCCCCCCACATTCTGAAATATAATTTTTGCCCCCCCCAGTTTTATCATTGGAATGTGATACAAAACAATGCAAAGATGTGTTTCAGGACCACGCGGACATCTCCGAGCAGTCGGGTAGGCTGTTTGGAGTGTTTATCCGACTGGATTAAAAAAACTTATAACACAAAATAATAATAAATATGTCCCCCCCACTTCTAAAACCAAAGTTGTGCCCCTGATAGGGCCCATAAATGCACACTTTTCAAAAGCAATTCAAACTAATTAATGGATAAGACTCAATGAATGCACAACTCAATCCCATGTGAATGACATAATGATGACACAAAGATGGAGGAGCTTTAAAGTGTCTTTGAAGTTGACATAAAGCATTTTTGTTCAAGCTTTTTCACCTTCATGCAGTAAAATATTACATTCATCTATCCAGAAGCATAGTCCGAACAGAAGCACTGTGCAAAGCTCAAAATGGATCCTACAGAGGTCATCATAAATGGAAACGCATATGTGTAGTGTACTACATCTGTCCCTTATCCAATCCACTGATTGAGTGCTTGTACAGTCCTATTGATCCACTGAAAATGCATTTGATACTCATGCAAAAACACATKTTTTTATAAAGCTTTAAAGCTAAGTAAACTGTAGGGCTTCCACGCTTCAAAGTTGAGAGAGATAATTTGTAGGTGCTTGTCTGCATTCAACACAAGACACCAAATTGAGAGGCACAGCTCAGACCCCCGTGGCTGCGGTGGGAGATGGTGTGAAGAGTGCCCTCAGCTGGTTAAACATGAGATGACAGGCAGACAGATGACGATGAGATGGATCAGGACAGGACTATGGTGTTCTGGGAGTCCACGTCTCGGAGATTCATGTGCATGACATCCATACTTACTCCTGTCTCATAGATTGGGTTATTAAAGGCAGACTCCTCTGTCATGTTGTCATATGGCGGCAAGGATGATGTTGGCATTCTGATGGTCTTCCCCTGAAGTCTGAGGGACAGAGAAACGCAAAGAGTCTCGAAACTGCTCTGAGGCCTTCAACTGAATTACACATATTATCAATTGATGGGTGTTATGCAGTTACTTCCCCTTCTTTCATTCTCATACTCACTTTGCAAAGTAGAGGTAAATCCCCAAGATGACTAGCAGTACAACCGCAGCAGGAATCAGAACAGCAATGACAATGTTGCTTCCTTCCATACCGTAGTCAGGACTAGCAACTGAATAAAAACATAGAATATGCATAACTAGAAATGACCTAAAAACAAGTATAGCATAAGCATATCTTCTATTGGCATCACCATACTTCACACTGTGGTTACAACTAGCTGATATACTTACCATCCAACTTGCGCTCGTTCAAATACTGCGAGGAGGATGCTGGAAAAAAGAAAGATKATTTTCATGTGTACCCTGATAATTMTACACGTCATGGAACTGGGCGTCATAAGTTATTCGAAGTTGAGGCATATGTGTGCTATGGAAGCAGACAGTGTACCGCTACAGGCAGGTGGTGTGCCGCTCCACTGTGACGGGTGTCCAGGGACACAGCGGATGGTGGGCTCCCCCTGCATCTCATAGCCGGTACGACAGGTGAAGCTCAGGGTCTCCCCGGCCTGGTAGAAGGCCTTTTCTAAGCTCTGCACGCTGGTGGACGGGGCGCCAGGGTTCCTGCAGGGCTCGTACCTCTCCGCTGCCAGGACACACACACACACACACACACACACACACACACACACACACACACACACACACACACACACACACACACAACACACACACACACACACACACACACACACACACACACACACACACACACACACACACACACACACACACACACACACACACACACACACACACACACACACACACACACACACACACACCATGGCTGTCACTATGGGTGTGTCAATGTCTCTTAGACAGCAGAGTGCCATTATCAAATGCATAATTTCCTACATAGATACACATACTGCCACCACTTACATCAGGCAGCTACCTCACTTTGTGTTTTCCCTCTATGCAAAAYTAATGATGTTTGACACAGGCAGATGTGGCTATCAATAGGCATGATCTCATTGTGCAGATAGTTCCTGACCTGACAACCAGTGTCAGTCCCTCAGCTCATTTCCCCATTGTAATTTACCTGGGACAGTTTCCAGCCTGTCTAATTACTTTGAAACAATGAAGAGACTGTCTTATCACCACTCTGTTTGAACAGCAGGTCCAGCTCTTATTACATAGGCCATATTGATTCTGCACCTGTTCTCTCTAGTTCTCTCCTCAAGTTTCTCCCCTGCTAATTGGCTATACTTGCTGTGTCACGCATCATCTTCCTCTCAATAGATCATTCTCCAACAAGGCTTTTTATCTGAGGCAGGGAGTAAGGAGGACGGAAGGACAGGTCATCAATGCTTTTGGAGGGCTTCTGGAGGTTAGGTGGAAGAAATCAGCATGTCATCTCAGGCTACAACTTTGCAGAACGTACTGAGACCATCCACAAGATCCCCTGGCACAGAGTTCTCTGAGTTATCTCAAGGAATACTGCGGACTCTTGAAAAACAGTGCTGATTGTTAGAGAGGAGGACCATGACGAACCTGGTTGAATAAAATGAACGACACTGTGTGTGTGTGTGTGTGTGCTCGTACGTGTGTATTTGCTCAGATACAGTTTCCTGACTTACGGTTACACTTGGGAAGCCTCTCACTCCACTTGGGGTTAGCTGTGTCTCTGTTGTAGCAGGTGAGCAGTGTGCTTCCAGACAGGGAGTAGCCCTTATTGCACACATACTGCACCGTTGATCCCACCATGAAGCGGGATCCCGTCAGCACTCTCCGACTGTGCTCCACAGTCCCCGGGTCCGGACATGTCATTACTGATCATACACAGACACACACACACACACACACATGCGGAAAACACAGGCAAATGGATAACCACTCCAATGCATAACCACTACAGTACAGTATGTTCACGATCATCATTATTAGTCAAGTCACACCACAGGGCTGGATATTGAAGCCATCCAGGCATAACAGCCCACAGCCCAGGGGACCTCCACACACAGAGAAAAGCACTGGGTCTGCCTGTAACATATGTATCAGAGATGTGCAGATGGATCGATGTCACTAAACACACAGAGACTACTTCCAGTAATGTTACACACTGGAGGATGGGTTTGAAATGTGCCACAAAACAACAAGGAACCCATACAAAATGGAGGTTCTTATAACTGTGGTTTTCATCTGTAATTGACTGTATTTAAATGTAAAGTAAAGTAAGATTTTAATATTGCTTAGTATGATGTAGGGTTGAATGGCGGGAACCCGGTTACCGAGATTTACCGCCCAAAACGACTCTCTTTTCCCGGGATAAATAACTACGAGAAACCGTTAAATGATAATAAATMATTTATATGAACAGCATGGTGTGAAATGGAACTATTAAATGATTTGCGATGTCTAAATCTGGCTACTCTATGGCCTCTGTATGATGACTCATCAACGCTCAGGGTGCATGTAGACCTACTGTATCATCTCATCATGGTAACTGTTTTTCTTGTGACAGGTATGTYACAGATAGACTATGCTACAGTAATATAAAGACCGAATGCCTATCTAARTTACCCATCTCCATCTGGCTTTCGGGGTCACCTTATTTTTTAATTGTAAAGATATCTTATTTTAAATTGCAGCTGRAGAGTTTTAAAACAGCCTATCATTCCAATATCGTTGCTTTAGATCAGTGCATGGTGAGCACTCGCGCAGTCTTTCTCGCTCTCCTTCAACTCCATTCAAATTGCATCCAAAATAGATAATCCTGTTCTAGATTGATACTATATAGCCCTTTATATAATGTCCGAGCCTACCTCTTTCAGGCAATACATTCAATGCAGTATTAGCCTTATATTTAGCTAATTAATGATGGGTTATGCATAATAAGTTTCTAACATATAGCCTCTGTCTCTTGCACAATATGCAAGCACTCAGGGGCTCAACCATTCAACCACATTCTGAAATTTCATTTTTGTACCCCCCCCCCCCTAGTTTAATAATTGGAATGTGATACAAAGCAAGGCAACACGGTCTGGTAGGCTGTTTGGAGTGTTTATCCGACTGGATAAAAAATTAAAATAATAACAATCATTTTTATGTCCCCCCCACTTATAAAACCAAAACTGCGCCGCTGCATGCACCTATGCTCCGCTGGCCTCTCCTTAAAAAAAGCTTCTTAGCTCTTGGAGTCCCATGCAGGGAAAGCTAGACTAGAATAGATGCTGGACATTTTTATTTTATTTTATTTTATTTCTTATAGCAATAGAGTATTTGAAGAGGGACTTAAAGCCTTATTTGGTGAATGTGAAATACAGCAGCCCAATAAACATGCAATGGCTGTAGGCTATAGCAGTTATTTATTCAGACCCACAACCATTCAATCATTGTGAAGAGAAGTGAAAGGCTTCTGCATCTGTTATTAGAATGATGACGATAAGGACAACAAAACTTATTTCATTTAACTGTTGAAAGCGAGGAAGGAATGAAGCAACAATAGAGAGAGAAAGAGGAGGTAGGCTAATAACATTAGYRGAAATATTATGAAAGGTACAGTTGAAGTCAGAAGTTTACATACACTTAGGTTGGAGTCATTAAAACTCGCTTTTCAATCACTCCACAAATTTCTTTAAAAAAAATTATAGTTTTGTCAAGTCGGTTAGGGCATCTACTTTSTGCATGACACAAATAATTTTTCCAACAATTGTTTACAGACAGATTATTTCACTTATAATTCACTGCATCACAATTCCAGTGGGTCAGAAGTTTACATGCACTAAGTTGACTGTGCCTTTAAACAGTTTGGAAAATTCCAGAAAATTATGTCATGGCTTTAGAAGCTTCTGATAGGCTAATTGACATCATTTGAGTCAATTGGAGGTGTACCTGTGGATGTATTTCAAAACCTACCTTCAAACTCAGTGCCTCTTTGCTTGACATCATGGGAAAATCAAAAGAAATCAGCCAAGACCTCAGAAAAGGCACTGGTTCATCCTTGGGAACAATTTCCAAATGCCTGAAGGTACCACGTTCAGCTGTACAACTAATATGCAAGTAAAACACCATGGAACCACGCAGCTGTCATACCGCTCAGGAAGGAGATGCGTTCTTTCTCCTAGAGATGAACGTCTTTGGTGCGAAAAAGTGCAAATCAATCCCAGAACAACAGCAAAGGACCTTGTGAAGATGATGGAGGAAACAGGTACAAAAGTATCTATATCCACAGTAAACGAGTCCTATATCGACCTAACTGAAAGGCCGCCAGCAAGGAAGAAACCACTGCTCCAAAACCGCCATAAAAAAGCCAGACTACGGTTTGCAACTGCACATGGGGACAAAGATTGTAGTTTTGGAGAAATGTCCTCTGGACTGATGAAACAGAAATAGAACTGTTTGGCCATAATGACACTTGTTATGTTGGAGGAAAAAGGGGGATGCTTGACAGGACGAGAACACCATCCAACTGTGAGCACGGGGGTGGCAGATCATGTTGTGGGGGTGCTTTGCTGCAGGAGGGACTGGTGCACTTCACAAAATAGATGGCATCATGAGGTAGGACAATTATGTGGATATATTGAAGCAACATCTCAAGACATCAGTCAGGAAGTTAAAGCTTGGTCGCAAATGGGTCTTCCAAATGGACAATGACCCCAAGCATACATCCAAGTTGTGGCAAAATGGCTTAAGGACAACAAAGTCAAGGTATTGGAGTGGCCATCACGAAGCCCTGACCTCAATCCTATGAAAATTTGTTGGCAGAACTGAAAAGCTTGTGTGAGCAAGGAGGACTACAAACCTGACTCAAAATCAAATCAAATCAAATCAATCAAATTTTATTAGTCACATACACATGGTTAGCAGATGTTAATGCGAGTGTAGCGAATGCTTGTGCTTCTAGTTCCGACAATGCAGTAATAACCAACAGAATCTAACCTAACAATTCCACAACTACTACTTAACACACACACAAAGTGTAAAGGGATAAAGAATATGTACATAAGATATATGAATGAGTGGTGGGACAGAACGGCATGGCAGATGCAGTAGATGGTATAGAGTACGGTATAATCGTATGAGATGAGTACTGTAGGGTATGGAAAATAAAGTGGCATAGTTTAAAGTGGCTAGTGGTACATGTATTGCATAAAGATGGCAAGATGCAGTAGATGATATAGAGTACAGTATATACATATGAGATGGGTAATGTAGGGTATGTAACATTGTATTAAGTGGCATTGCTTAAAGTGGCTAGTGGTACATTTTTACATATTCCATCAATTCCCATTTTTAAAGTGGCTGGAGTTGAGTCAGTATGTTGGCAGCGGCCGCTAAATGTTAGTGGTGGCTGTTTAACAGTCTGATGGCCTTGAGATAGAAGTGTCTTTTCAGTCTCTCGGTCCCTGCTTTGATGCACCTGTTACTGACCTCGCCTTCTGGATGATAGCGGGGTGAACAGGCAGTGGCTTGGGTGGTTGTTGTCCTTGATGATCTTATGGCCTTCCTGTGACATCGGTGGTGTAGGTGTCCTGGAGGCAGGTAGTTTGCCCCTGGTGATGCGTTCTGCAGACCTCACTCCCTCGGAGAGCCTTACGGTGTGGCGGAGCAGTTGCCGTACCAGGCGGTGATACAGCCCGACAGGATGCTCTCGATTGTGCATCTGTAGAAGTTTGTGAGTGCTTTGGTGACAAGCGAATTCTTCAGCCTCCTGAGGTTGAAGAGGCGCTGCTGCGCCTTCTTCACACGCTGTCTGTGTGGGTGGACCAATTCAGTTTGTCCGTGATGTGTACACCGAGGAACTTAAAACTTTTCCACCTTCTCCACTACTGACCCGTCGAGTGGATAGGGGGGTGCTCCCTCTGCTGTCCTGAAGTCCACAATCATCTCCTTTGTTTTGTTGACGTTGAGTATGAGGTTATTTTCCTGACACCACACTCCGAGGGCCCTCACCTCCTCCTGTAGGCCGTCTCGTCGTTGTTGGTAATCAAGCCTACACTGTAGTGTCACCGCAAACTTGATGATTGGAGTTGAGGCGTGCATGGCCACGCAGTCGTGGTGAACAGGGAGTACAGGAGAGGCTCAGAACGCACCCTTGTGGGCCCCAGTGTTGAGGATCAGCGGGGTGGAGTGTTGCTTACCTACCCTCACCACCTGGGGCGCCCGTCAGGAAGTCCAGACCCAGTTGCACAGGGCGGGCGAGACCAGGGTCTCGAGCTTGATGACGAGTTTGGAGGTACTATGTGTTAATGCTGAGCTGTAATCGATGAACAGCAACTCAGTTACACCAGCCTGTCAGGAGGAATGGCCCAAATTCACCCAACTTATGTGGGAAGCTTGTGAAGGCTACCGAAACGCTTGACCAAGTTAAACAATTTAAAGGCAATGCTACCGAATACTAATTGAGTGATAGTAACTTCTGACCACGGAATGTGAGGAAACAATAAAGCTGAAATAAATCATTCTCTCTACTATTATTCTGACTCTCACATTCTTAAAATAAAGTGGTGATCCTACTGACCTAAGCCAGGGAATTTTTACTGGCATTAAATGTCAGGAATTGTGAAAAACTGAGTTTAAATGTATTTGGCTAAGGTGTAGTGTAACGTCGACTTTAACTGTACTTATGCGTTAGCCTACTAATTATACAAATTGCCTTATTATATTTAAAATATATAATCTAATCCGCTAGCCTATACTTGTAGCTTTGTAGGCCGCATGTGCTGCACCAYAATTGCATGTTTTCTTCTGCTTTATRATGGTTTGAAGATGCATAATTCCAGTCCATATAAAACAGCATAATACAGTACAGTAATACAGTACACACTCAAAAATATTAGCCTACTGGAGCTAGTTTCATTTATTTACCCAAGAGAGCATWWAGCTAGCTACATCTATGGGCTTTTATGTTTTTCTGTCGTGCATAATGTGGAGTAGCCTATATCAGATATGTATTGGACAATGGCACAATCATTTGGGAATTTTTGGGCTTGGGCTCATTAAACGTCGTTAATATATGACTCATCAGACTCAGGTAGCATCAGGTTAGAATTGTCATGCTGATCAAAGCTCTAGTCAAATCCCGACATATTTATATGCTTTATAATGCTTTTGAATGACACTTTCMGATTTGGAGGGAAATACCGGGTTACACGGGAGAAAAGGGATTTATTCTCGAGATTTGTAAAATACTGGGAAAATATTCAACCCTAGCATAGCTGCGGGAAGTAGGTGTGGTGTGTGTGCTGCAGCACCCCCTGAAAAATCATAAGAATKAWWWWTMWAATAAAATACAAATCACAAAAGTAGTGCARTGGGCCTTTAATAGTCCTGTATTAGCGMACCGATATAGCTGTCAGCGCAGCCAAAAACGTATTTCCACCCCACRCCAAACTACTTCCAGTGGCTATGAACTCTAGTATGATGTAATTGTCAGATTATTCAAGTCTTGATGAGCTGTATGCAGCATGTTCTCTCACCTGTAGGTGGCAGTTAAACCATTTTAGTTTTATGTTGCTCAGTAGACCTGATGCTACCTTCAGCATCAGATTTCAGACAGCAATTAAGTTCACCCTAGTGCTTTAAAGAATGACATTCATAAAATAATGTTCTCACTTAAAATGTCTGGTTAAATGTGGCATGACTATTGCTTTGGTGTAGCAGTGGCTGTAATGCCATGTGATACAAAAACATGTGTAGCCTGACATTGCATTTTGCTCTGGGTTTGATAACACAGTTTATCATCTGTAGGAAGTGTTGATGGAGATTATCRAGGCAATGAGGCAGCTATTTAATGCAGAAATGGGGTTATGTCTGTATTACTGTGTTTCTAGAAGATGGCTGCAGGTATGCTGCTTTAACACAGCAGACTGATACAACATGACACTCGTTACACCATTTTGCTCAGAAGTCAGCACACATTACATGGAATGTCAATCAAAGCACCAGTGACCAGCAGGGTGTAAAAGTGACTCTGACTTGCATGAACAGTTATTCTAGGAACTCGTTGAATCCAGGCTTTCACTATATATGTTTAACCAAATTGTCTCTGGTCTGTTGTCTATCCAAATAAGATACAAAATACTAAACAGAAAATAAGTAGACGTACTGGTACAATCCTGTCTCTTATCTCCTAAACGCTATGGGAGACATTGTTTGTAAGCAGGCAGAGAATCATGGTTAGTTCCACTGTGGGAGCTTGTTATTTCCCAGCTCACCTTTCTCACAGCTAGGCACATCTCCACTCCACGTCAGGTCCCACTGGCACATTAGGATCTCCGAGCCTTGCACCTCGTAACCTGGGTAACACTGGTAGGTGACCACTGTCCCGTGGATCAGGTCCGGGTGGGAGGTACTCTTCCAGCCGTTGGTGATCTCTGGCAGCTCAGAGCATGTATCGTTCCTGGGGACCTCTGTGAGCGAAGAGCCAGGGCAGGATGGAGGGATTTAGAGATGGAGAGAAAGGAGGGATATTAAGAGAGACAGAGATAGAATGAGCAGGGTATGTCGAGATGTTATCCTTGTCAAAAATGTCCCTCAACTGCAAATGGGTTATCCATTAATCTGAACAAGAGATTGCTCTAATAATATAGACTCATCAAATCTAAAAACAGGTTGATTTATATACAGCAAGTAAAGCCCAAAATCTATGACTGTACTGATGTGTGTGGTTGATAAAAAKAGATAAATGACAATTGAGTTCAGCAGCACAGCAGTGACAGGCACAGGGCATGCTTTGGTGCGTTCTGCATGTGAATTAGGCTCTGGTGTGTGAAGAGAATGTCATCAATTTGCAGTGATTGCACACTGCACTGTGAGCCAGCTAAGGGGAGGACAGTGGGTGGTTTGGCACTGCCCGTTCTGCCCTTTTCTTCTTTCACTATGGCACWCACGGCCGGGGGTGCAGCACCCGGCAAATACAGCGGATGTGGACAAAGCAGGCCACATAATTGTGTTTTTGTGTTTGATGTCCCATAATCATATGCACCGGTGGCTGTTCAGAGGCAGAGGACAGCAGATACTGTAAAACACTTTTTCTCTTGTATCCTGCCATCTTCTGCACGATAATTCCTTCTATGTAATATTAATCTCCCTCTCTCACTAGTTGCTACCAGCAGCCTCTTGTTAGAGGATCTATTTTCAGTCAAGGACAAGTTATTATCATTGTTTTCCTGTGATAGTCTACAAAAAGAGAGCACTGTATTCCATGTACTGTATGGACCATTTTGTCACAGCCATGGGAGAATAGAGGTTTTATTGTAATACATTTAGAAAAGCCATCTTCCAAGAATCCTTCCATGAAAGAATTTCTCATAAAACAGTGTGCAGGTACAAAAAAACAGTATCTGAGTAATGCCTCACCAAAGAAGTGGACCACGAAGCCGTTGCCGTAGCCGTAGATGTTGGTAGCCGGGTCTGACTGGAACTGGATGGTGACATCAGCCATGGAGGTGTAGAGCTTGAAGCGAGACCTGGTGCCACTGTACTGACCCAGGATGTTAGCTGTTAGGTCATCGCCGTCGTAGAAGGTCAACAGGTCATTCTTACCCACATTGAGCCTGCAAGGAGAGGGAGAAGCAGCAGTCAGTCAACACATCTGACAAACGGAGAGTATATCTGTATATAAGAACAACAGATTGACAGAGCATGCAGAGCAGGGGAGAGGAATGCTTAATAAAAAATAAAAAAAGTATGGTCTGACCACAAATTGAGTTTTTCTGTCAAAATTAGACTGCGGAGGGAGGGTGAGAGATGTCTTGCAGGGAAATGTCAGACCTTTGCAGGAAATCTAAATTATGTTTAAGTTGGATGGATCTGATGCGAAATAAACACTAAATAATTCAGCATTAATTCGCCTCCGCTCCCTTTGACTTTCCACAGAGCTCTCTGTCTGTCTGTCTGTCTGTCTGTCTGTCTGTCTGTCTGTCTGTCTGTCTGTCTGTCTGTCTGTCTGTCTGTTATTCTAATTATTCCTCAGGTCTCTCTCTTCTCTCTCTCTCTCTCTCTCTCTCTCTCTCTCTTCTCTCTCTCTCTCTCTCTCTCTCTCTCTCTCTCTCTTCTCTCTCTCTCTCTCTCTCCTCTCTCTCTCTCTCTCTCTCTCTCTCTCTCTCTCTCTCTCTCTCTCTCCTCTCTCTCTCTTCTCCACTATGCGTGCACCGCCGAGTGCTTTCGTCTCTCGAAGCTCCGCTCAGTCTACTCGCCATCCATCGCCTCTCTCTCTCTCTCCTCGCTCTCTCTTCTCATCTTCTCTCTCTCGTCTCCTCTTCCTCTCTCTCGTCTCCTCCCCAACGTCACCATCTTTGATACCTCTCTCTCTCTCTCTCTCTCTCTATGTACTGGAAGATGTATTTGCTGAAGTGAAAGTATAATGAGAACTCTCAATACCTCATCGCTATTCATCTATTTTAGCCTCATGGGTAAATGAGATGACTGAATAATGGCTGCTGGTTAACTGTTGTGTGGTATTGATAGATGGTTGGTAGAGGGAAAGAGCCTCAAACTGGACAGGTGCAAGACAGTAAAAAGGGCCACATGTTTGAGAGAATAAGATAAACAGTTAGACTATTATTCATACTAACAAAAAGAAAACTGCATCATAACAAGAAAATAAATTGAACAATAGAAAAGCAGGCCAGACGCTGAAGGAGGATGGAAGCCAACTAATCAGGTCATTGAATACATAAATACTGTCATTATATCAGTGGCAGGAATCAGCCCTGTTTCCCATGGTCATTGCTGCAATGTATCAACATAATACCACATAAAGCCAGTCACATCTTGACTTGGGAGCTCAGCTGCCTCTGCCTAACTTCTGAATGCATTAACCTTTCCAAACAGAGAACTTAGACTCATTGCCCTCTCTCTTTCCGGAGCAAGAGCAAAGCTTGACCTTTATTCATAGAATAAATAATGGAAAAATAAGCAGTGGAAAACTCTAGTCCCCCATAGATGATAAGCAGCGAAAAACTCTAGTCCCCCATAGATGATCAGCGGCGAAAAACTCTAGTCCCCCATAGATGATAAGCAGCGAAAAACTCTAGTCCCCCATAGATGATAAGCAGCGAAAAACTCTAGTCCCCCCAAAGATGATTTCAGCAGAGATAGCTCCTCTGTTCAGTGTGCACCTTGGAGCATGTGTCAGAATAGCTTTGCAGATGTCTGTGCCCACGGATGGGGCATGTTAATATTCACAGCCTGTGTGTAGGAGAGCACTTAAGAACAATAAAGGAGGGGGCTCCGTTCTCCAGACAGCCATGGGTAAGAGCAATCCTCTTGTACCTATCAATCACCTGTCTCCTGCATCCGCTACCATATTTATTCTGCATCCAGATTGCATTTACATGATTGAGTGCACATGACTTTTTTAAGGATGGGCACCCACAGGACTGACTTTTAAATGGTCATTAGGACCCCCCCTCCCTTCACGCAGATTAATCCTGCCTGATTGCTCTGCCTGCAAATCTGTTTCTCAGAAGCCATGGGTGGGCGCGGCCCGCCCAGCTTGCCTCACTTCTGCTCTGCCCCCCCCCCCCTTTCTTTCGCTCTGCCTCTGCTATCCTTCATACATCCTTGAAGGTGAAGACCAGCACTTTACTGTGTGTCTGTGTGTGCGTGTTGATGGATTGTGGCAGACCATTTCAATCCGCTGCTTAAACTTAAGCAGCTCTTATTTAACAGGCCCTGATGTTAGCGAGGTGGTAGGCAGACATTAGCAGAAAGGCAGCCCATGCCACCACGTGTCTACCCAATGTGCCTGTGGACAGATTTGGGCTTAACTAACTCGGGGCTACAACTCCAGAATACAAATCAGGGTTGGCAAAGACGGCGATGAGAGCCAAACGAGGTGAAGCCTGACAAATACTCCCTCTAGTCTGCAGGACGGGCAAGAAATCAAATTAGACCTCCATTTTCCCACTAAAACCCTGGAGCGAGACACTCCAACACAAACGCCTGTAGGATGGATAGGAATGACAGGCTGTGCAATAGACAGGTTTGACATGGATCAACTGCCTGATTAGCCAGTGTTTAAGTCCACTGATCCAAATCCTCATGGGGAAACAACATCATGCACCAACCAACATGGAGACAATTACACATGCACCTTGAATGGTGTTGGTCCCGAAGCTGACAGACCCCATGTTGCACTGTCAGCTCCACAAGCAGAAGTAGATGCATGAAGATGGACAGCCAGAGAGTGATGGGATGTGATGCTATGCTGTCAACAACACATTGTTGAGGTTGCGCCACGGGCAATTATGGAGTAAGCCTGTGGGCAGCTGTTGCTGTAGCTCCCCTGAAATGTCGGACACTTACAAGCACACACACATGCCCACACACACACACACACACATGCCCACACACACACATGCCCACACACACACATGCCCACACACACACACACACACACACACACACACACACACACACACACACACACACACACACACACACACACACACACACACACACACACGCACACGCACACGCGCACACACACATGCACACACACACTTTCGCTAATTTCAAACACGTGTACAGGTAATTGTGATTGCTCTCAGGGATTGAATGCTGGCATGCTACCCAGCCAGCAGCGTCCAGTAAAGAGTGTTGAAATTGTCTCTAGAAGTATCTGTGGATCCATGGAGTAGCTCTCTCAGTGGAAGTGTCTAGTCTTGTGAGACTAAGGAAGGCTGTGTGCTGCGCTGGCCCCGTTGCACGCTGGCGCTAGGGCACTGGGCTGAGAGACTGGGACACTTTCTGAGCAGAGAGCTAGCACGCACCCTTTCCATTGTTAGTTCCTGTCTCAGACTTAATGGAGAAACCGGTCATGGCTGGCAGAGCCTGCTTGGCTGTTCCGGACACGGTTAACACTTCTGAGATGGTAGGTAGACACAGCACAATTCAATCTCTTCACTCCCACCCCGGCTTTACCAGGACTTTAGTTCTTTCAAAACAATTAAGCAGAATGAGGTTTTCCCGTTTGTTTAGCTTTCTCTTTTTAATTAGAAAGTTAAGTATTTATTTTTAAAGGCCAGGGCTTTGGCTTGGTGCCCGGGTTAGGGAGCTTTTGAAAAATGTCTTATTAATGACAATCCTGCCAAATCCCTGTGCCCCTGGGTTCATCGCTCACACCACACTGCCCTGCGCACAGGCACCCTGCCAGCCTGGAGAGGAAGAGGGGAGGGAAGAGGGGAGGGAAGAGGTGAAGGGAGAAGAGGTGAAGAGACATTCTTCCTCTCTTCTTCTTTTTCCCACCATCAGCCTAGATACATCTCTCTATGATGACTATAACTTAATGCACTGACAGTTGGAAAACGGATGTATAAGCCAGTTATTGTCGTCAGTATTAAACATGTAATTCCCAGAGCTTCCACCTTCTGGACCCAAGGTGCCCTGAGAGCCAGAGTTCTGCTTCTGTTACTGTTACCAGAGAGAGAGCCACTCTGGGTCTTACAAATTGAAATACTGTTCCTGCATAGCAGAGCCAACACAGAAGATCTAATTGGAAGAGATAAACCAAGTGTTTGTCGGAGTGACAGTAGGTAGCTAGCTGCAGTATGGATGGAGGTTGTTACAACACTTACATCTTCACCTGGCCTCTAACCTAGACATGCCTAGACATGCCATTCTGTACCCAGCGGTGTGAGTCACAGGCAGGTGTGCATGACTGTCACCTGTGCTYCCGCCTGCCCGTGCCCCAAGTGTGCTGTCTTAATGAGAAGTGAGCCAGCCCTCCTAGTTTGGCCTAAATTAATTAATCAGTCCTCATTATGCACACTGTTCCTCAGTAATTGCGAGTACAGGCACAGTGATGAATGATAGTAGAAGAGTGAAAGCATTCTCATTAACGGGGGAAAAGTGTTTGACCACCCTTATAATGAGGCCTCTCCCTTCCTGCTACACACACAGGTGCCCACACTCACTTACATACGCTCTCTCTCCTCCTCCTCTCTCCAAACCCCCACTTTCTCTCTCTCTACCCTCATCTCTCCCCACCCCCACTTTCTCTCTCTCTCTCTCCCCTCCTTTCTCCCAACCCCCTCTTTCGCTCTATTTTTCTCTCTCTCTTCCTCTGAATCTCTAAAACAGTGAGCGTTTCTCTCTATTTCTCTCTCTCTCTTCCTCTGAATCTCTAAAACAGTGAGCGCACTGGGACTCCCTGAACGAGACAAGAGCAGCGGACTCATTTCAGATAAATGGCCAACAGCGTGGTGGTGGAGTCTTGCAGGGTCAGGAAAGCAGTGGGTTTTTGCCATGTAGGCTATGCCTGACTAAGTTGGAGCTTAGCTGGAGTTGCGTAGGGCAGGATCAATTTAATGGAAGGTTATGTGGCAAAGAATGATACTGATATTCAAGACCCAGGGAACTTCATCAGTCAGTAAACTCTCTGTAAAGATTCTCACATCCTTATTCAAACAAAATAATTAGTGAATTTTTTCAATGCTCTAAAACAGTACCTTAGCCAGACGCCATCAAATGTTTTCAGATGCATCAGTTGCTTTTCTACTGTTTGAGGTGCTCACGAGTTGCATTGACCCCTAACTAAACTATCTGAAATGTGATTTAAACCCCCAAGCCCCTCAATTAAACCCCTGTGTGTCATTGGCACACCCTGCCGCTATCATTCCCCTCCATCTGTGGCTCTCATTTGATGTGCCTCACTGATAATGTTCCATATGCCAGTTGACAAATTGGAGAGTTTTGGTTCTGTGAAGGGCTGTGAGGGGCGTGAGGTTCACTCTGCCCAACAGGGAGGATGCTGGGTAAGACTGATCCTGAGAGGAGGAGGCCACGGTCCTTCCATCTGTTTCACCTCTCTATCAGCTCTCTCTCTCTCTCTCTCTCTCTCTGTCTCTCTTTGAGGAAACCTCAGGGACCAGCGTTCTGTTTTTTAACCAGTTTTCAACATCTTTCAATAAAATTTTCACTCACTAAATAAGAATATGTAGTTGAATCAAGTTTCAATGTCACATGCACAAGTACAGTGAAATGCCTTTCTTGCAAGCTCTAAACCCAACAATGCAGCAATCAACATCAATTTGAAAGGTAAAACACAATCAAGCTCACAGAACAGGACTACCGAGTGCTGAAGCACATAGCGTGTAAAAAACGTTGGTTGCAACACTCACTACCGAGTTCCAAACTGCCTCTGGAAACAACGTCAGCACAAGAACTGTTCATCGGGAGCTTCATGAAATGGATTTCCATTTTGTTTGGGGAAGGCCATTTCCTGTTTCAGCATGACAATACCCCCGTGCCCAAAGCGAGATCCATACAGAAATGGCCTTTTGAGATTGGTATGGAAGAACTTGACTGGCCTGCACAGGGCCCTGACCTCAACCCCATCGAACACCTTTGGAATGAATTGGAACGCCGACCGCAAGCCAGGCCTAATCGCCCAACATCAGCGCCCGACCTCACTAATGCTCTTGCTGCTGAATGTAAGCAAGTCCCTGCAGCAATGTTCCAACATCTAGTGGAAAGCCTTCCCAGAAGAGTGGAGGCTGTTATAGCAGCAACGGGGGGGTGGGGGGGGGGTGGTGTTATTTCATATTAATGCCCATGATTTTGGAATGAGATATTCGACGAGCAGGTGTCCACATGCATAGCGTATGTATAGGAGCCCCGCCGATGTGGGTGGGGACGTGCTCGCCCCCCCATTTCCTGTTGTCCATGATTAGCTCATTGGTCTTACTGACGTTGAGGTTAGTGGTTGTTGTCCCAGCACCACACTGCCAGGTCTCTGACCTCCTCCCTGTAGACTGTCTCATTGTCACCGGTGATCAGGCCTGCCACTGTAGTGTCATCAGCAAACTTGATGATGGTGTTGGAGTCGTACATGGATGTACAGTCTGGGTGAACAGGGAGTGCAGGGGGGAACAAGCACACACCCCTGTGGGAGCGGTGATGTTGCCTAGCCCCACCATCTGGGGTCGGCCATCAGGAAGTCCTGGATCCAGTTGCAAAGGGAGGTGTTCAACACAATGGTGTTGAACACTGAGCTGTAGTCAATTAACAGCATTCTCATATAGGTATTCCTCTTATCTAGGTGGGTGAGGGCAGTGTGGAGTGCAATTGAGATTGCGTTGTCTATGGATCTGTTGGTGTGGTATGCGAATTGGAGTGGGTCTAGGGTGTCTGGGATGATGGAGTTGGGCAGTAGTCATTGTGGCATGAAGCCTTAGAGTTCTTAAGAACAGAAATGGTGGTAGTACAGACTGAGACAATGAGAGGTTGAAAATTACAGTGAATTTGCCTGCCAGCTGATCTGTGCGTGCTCTGAGAACGCGCCCTGGAATACTGTCCGGCCCCACGGCCTTGCAGATGTTGACCTGATTATAGACCTTACTCACGTCGGCCTCGGGGAACAGATCAGCCAGTCCTCTGGGTCCGAGGGGCCCTCACGCACAGCAGGGTGTTGCTATTGTCAAAGTGTGCATAAAATGCATTGAGTTTGTCTGGTAGAGAGGCATCGTTGGGAATGTCACGGCTAGATCTGCCTTTGTAATCCATAATGGACCGTAGCCTCTGCCACATGCGGAGGGCGTCGGAGTCTGTGTATTATGATTCCACCTTAGTCCTATATTTTCCTTTTGCTCGTTTGTTGACTTTGTTGGCGGAGGTCATAGCGGGACGTCTTGTACTTGTTCCAACATTGGGAGTGACATGTCATCTATTACCCTAATGATATAACATAATGATGGAACAATGGATAGGCAGACGATAACAACCGAGCAGATATCAATCAGGAAAGGAAATGACTGTATATCTGCCTGTGTAATCGGCTGACGACAGGCAGGCACTGCAGCAGCCCATTCATGTGTTTGAGTAGGGACTTGACTTCATGTCCTCCGTGTTTGCAGTGACTCAACCCTGTGAAGAACATGAAGTATTCCTCCATGCTTAACGTTAACCTTTCAAAGCTTTTGCCTCTGCTACTGCTTCAGACAAAAACATGCTTCACATCTGATGAGAAGAAATATGTACAGTATACAATCTCATGGGAGTTAAACTGCTATATACTCCGTGTACTGCATGCACTGTAAAAAATATAAATAAAATACACAAATCTAGTTGTTTCAACAAATTATTATTAAGTAACTGGTTCCACAGCCTTTTTTTGGTTAACTTAACTTTCCAGTCAGTGTTACCGGTACTTAACATTTTTTGTTGGCCCAAACCTCGCTCCAACATGAGAAAGCGTATGCAAAAATGATGTGTTTTCGCAATTTGTCTCATATGTTAATTCAACTACAAATTATTATTTTGCCATCTTACCTAAAAACAAGCTGCGGAACTACTATTTAACACTCATTGAATGTGCATGTTAATTTATACAGCAGTTATTACTCAACAGGTCCTGACCTGGGAWTTGAACTCACAACCTCTTGGTTCATGCCATGTCGATCGTCCTGCTATGCCACCATGTCTGTGCCAATTATCAGTCAATCTAATTGATTTGATTTACTTATTTCAGCAATTTTAGGTTTTTCTGTATAGTTGTCTAATGTTGGTGGGGAATATAACTATATTTTCATGTTACTCCTTAATCACTATGATAAATAAAATAGTTTTCCTTGAGTGTACTTTTAACAGAGCTCAGATTTACTTTGAAGTGCAAAGTGTAGCAATACAGGTGAAATMAGTCATTGACCTGGACATGGTGGTGTAGCAGGATGATTGGAATACTGTGACGCAAGAGGTTATGTGTTCAAATCCCAGGTGAGGAAATGTTGATTAGTAATTAATGTATGAATGAAAATGTACAATCAAATAAATATTTAGTGGTCACATGAGTCAAATACAACAGGTGTGGACTTWACAGTGAAATGCTTACTTACGAGCCCATTCTCAACAGCTAAAAAGTAAGACAAATATTTGCTGAAGGAAATAGTAACACAATAAAAACAATAACTAGGCTATATACAAGGAGTACCAGTACCGAGTCAATGTGCAGGGGTACGAGGTAGTACAGTATGTGGGTAGGGGTAAAGAGACTTGGCAATCAGGATATATACTAAACAGAGTTGCAGCAGCATGTGTAAAGTGTGAGTGTGTTTGTGTGGTGTCAATGTGTGTGTGAGCGTATGTAGTGTGTCTGTGTAAATGTGTGTGTGTTGCAGAGTTAGTGTAGTATGTGTGAGTGGAGTCTAGTGAGTGTGCATAGAGCCAGTGTAAGGGAGTCAGTGCAAATCAATTAAGATAAATACATAATAAATGGGGTCAATGTAAATAGTAGGGTAGCCATTTGACTAACTGTTCAGCAGTCTTATGGCTTGGGGGTATGTATGTGTGCCAAATATGTAAGTTGAAAACAATGTATGTTAAAAGCACTGTGTGTGTAACTAGTTCCACAGCCTTTCGTTTTAGGTAAGATGCCAAAATAATAATTTCTAGTTGAATGAACATATGAGACAAATTGAGCAAAAACATCATTTTAAGTTGACTGCATTTTATCTGTTTTCTCACGTTGTGTCCAACAAAAAATGTTAAGTTCATGTAACTAAAATAAAAAGAGTAAATAAAAGTAAATAAAGTAAATAAAAAAAGTAATAAGAGTAAATAAAAAAAGTCTGTGGAACCAGTTATTTAATTATATTTAGTTGAAACAACTAGAGTGTGACGCTAGCGTATGAAACCCATACTAAACATTACACATGCACGTGCACACACACAGTGTATACAGTATAAACATTGGGGCCATCTGAGACTCCCTTCTGGAAGATGAGTGAGGCAGGCTCTCTGATCAGGTCCAACTAAACTGGTCCATCCCCTTGGCAGAAAGCTCTGAAGAGACAGCAGAGGAAGATGTACAGAGCACCAGAGACTATTGGAGGGGCCCAGGCCTATTGAAAGTGCTGCAAGTGTGTGTGTGTGTGTGTGTGTGTGTGTGTGTGTGTGTTTAAGTGGTGAATTAACATTGTTGAGAGGGCTGGGTAAGTGGCTCAGAGTGGTCTCACTGCCAGAGCATATTCATTTCAAAGCCACACTGAGACACACACTAGGGAAAGGGAGAGCATGGAGGCTTAGTGGCTAATCTGGTCAGAGAGTGTGCTGGAAGCTGTGCTGAATATTCAATACACTGGACGAAAACATAGATTTCAACATCAGTAGCAATGCTCTCCCTTTAGGATAGTTCTACAATCTGAGATTTTACCTTGTGTACTTGCAGCATCCTTTTGCCTGTGTTTGAGTGTGTGTCCATGAGTGTGCACGTTTTTGTGTGCGAGTAAAAAAGACTCAGTAGCAGGACTTGACATCTACTCTTTATGTTTTTCATAAAAGAAGAAAAGCAAGTTGTGACCTTAAATGACATAAGTTTGGCTTGAACTGCATCCAGCAGTGTTTGGTTTCACATTGGTTCTGGGAACGAAGCCATTAGCTTCCTGACCGGTAAAACAGAAACGTTTTTAAACGTTCTGAAAACGGAAGTGGAAATTTCACCTGTTCTGTGAACGTTTCATTTTATGTTGCAGGGAGATTCTGAAAACATTTTACTCCAGGCTTCCTGGATGGTTTTATTAACGCTCTGAAAACCAACATTTTAGGTCATTTTGAGTTAAAAAAAGAAATTACTTCCTTAAAACTTTCACAAACATTTTCAAAAATACTTTTAGGAAGACTACTAGCTTATTTTGGGTTAACTTTTTTGAACTCCAAGAACTGATAGAACACATGAAAACACCATTTTTTTTTTTGTAACACGACATCACTGAGATTCAAACCTATAATCTTCTGTTCTCTATCCATGGTATTACTCCACTGCGCCACCAGAATGGAGCTAGTGTTTTTTACACATACAAACCTGATTATTTTAGTCTATTCAAACAGACCCCATTTCRAAGGAAACAAACACTCATTAAGATCAGCTGTGGCCAATTAGTGGATGAGGCCAACACACCTGAACAAACAGACGATAGAGTTTTGTTGACGCTGAGAATGGAATGTATTTGTGGAATGTATTTCTGAACATTACTAAAGTTTTCTTGTGGTGTTTATGGAAAGTTTTCTTAATGTTTTCGGAACAATTTGAGAACATTACTTTAAATAGAACCAAGAGGAAACCTGTAGGAAACGTTGTGCTGAAGTACTGAAATTCCCACAAAAGATCATGTTTCTTAACGTTCTCTGAAGTATTTGAGAACATTCCCAATTTCAAACCAGTTGGAGAATGTTCCTAAAACATTTAAATTAAATGTAACCATGTCTGAACTTTTAGGAAACGTTCTGTTAAGGTAGTGGTCACCAACAGGTGGATCGCAATCAACTGGTCGATCTCCAAGGCATTCCTAGTTGATCGCCAAACATTTCTGTAAAAAAAACTATGATAAAGCATTGTGGTCCTCTTTATTTTTTTATTTTTTWAAATTTGTCTCGCACTGTTGGTAGTAGTTGCACCCGATTTAGCTGCCCTGCATGCCGGGTAGGCGAAGTGTTCCCATTTTGATCCAATTCATGTGTCTGAAGGTACAAACTATATACAGTTGAAGTCGGAAGTTTACATACACTTAGGTTGGAGTATTAAAACTAGGTTTTCAAACACTCCACAAACTTCTTGTCAACAAACTATAGTTTTGGCAAGTTGGTTAGGACATCTACTTTGTGCATGACAAGTCATTTTTCCAACAATTGTTTACAGACAGATTATTTAACTTATAATTCACTCTATCACAATTCCAGTAGGTCAGATGTTTACATTCACTAAGTTGACTGTGCCTTTAAACAGCTTGGAAAATTCCAGAAAATTATGTCATGGCTTTAGAAGCTTCTGACATCATTTGAGTCAATTGGAGGTGTACCTGTGGATGTATTTTAAGGCCTACCTTCAAACTCTTGATGCTTCACATCATGAGAAAATCAAAAGAAATCAGCCAAGACCTCAGAAAAAAATTGTAGATCTCCACAAGTCTGGATCATCCTTGGGAGCAATTTCCAAACACCTGAAGGTACCACATTCATCTGTACAAACAATAGTACGCAGGTATAAACATCATGGGATCACTCAGCTGTCATACTGCTCAGGGAGGAGACACGTTCTGTCTCCTAGAGATGAACGTACTTTGGTGTGAATAGTGCAAATCAATCCCAGACAACAGCAAAGGACCTTGTGAAGATGCTGGAGGAAACAGGTACAAAAGTATCTATATCCACAGTAAAACGAGTCCTATATCGACATAACCTGAAAGGCCACTCAACAAGGAAGAAGCCACTGCTCCAAAACTGCCATAAAAAAAGCCAGACTACGGTTTGCAACTGCACATGAGGACAAAGATTGTACTTTTTGGAGAAATGTTCTCTGGTCTGATGAAACAAAAATAGAACTTTGTTTTTGGCCATACTGACCATCGTTATGTTGAGAGGAAAAAAGGGGGGGCTTGCAAGCCGAAGAACACCATCCCAACGTGAAGCATGGGGGTGGCAGCATCATGTTGTGGGTGCTTTGCTGCAGGAGGACTGGTGCCACTTCAAAAATAGATGGCATCATATGAGTAGGACATTATGTGGATATATTGAAGCAACATCTCAAGACATCAGTCAGGAAGTTAAAGCTTGGTCTCAAATGGGTCTTCAAATGACAATGACCCCAAGCATACTTCCAAAGTCGTGGCAAAATGGCTTAAGGACAACGCAAAGTATTGGAGTATTGGAGTGGCCATCATAAAGCCCTGACCTCGATCTTATAGAAATGTGTGGGGGAGAACTGAAAAGCGTGTGGGAGCAAGGAGGCCTACAAACCTGACTCAGTTGCACCCGCTTCTGTCAGGAGGAAATGGGCCAAAATTCACACCAAACTTATTGTGGGAAGCTTGACTGGAAGGCTACCCGAAACGTTTGACCCAAGTTAAACAATTTAAAGGCAATGCTACCAAATACTAATTGAGTGTATGTAAACTTCTGACCCACTGGGAATGTGATGAAAGAAGTAAAAGCTTAAGTAAATAKTTCTCTCTACTATTAWTCTGACATTTCACATTCTTAAAATAAAGTCTTAACTCACCTAAAACAGGGAATTTTTACTAGGATTAAATGTCAGGAATTATGAAAAACTGAGTTGAAATGTATTTGGCTAAGGTGTATGTAAACTTAGGTCTACCTTTGGCTAATCGAATGGCTCAGATTACCGTGTCTCCTGTAATGTAGCAGGCAAAAAAGAAAGTTCTTACTGTGAGAAAGCCAGCATCCCGGAATCGCCTCTTCACTGTTGACATTGAGACTGGTGCTTTGCCGGTACTATTTAATGAAGCTGCCAGTTGAGGACTTGTGAGGCGTCTGTTTCTCAAACTAGACACTCTAATGTACTTGTCCTCTTGCTCAGTTGTGCACCGGGGCCTCTCCCGGGGCCACTCCTCTTTCTATTCTGGCTAGAGCCAGTTTGCGCTGTTCTGTGAAGGGAGTAGTACACAGCGTTGTACGAGATCTTCAGTTTCTTGGCGATTTCTAACCTTAATTTCTCAGAAGAATAGACTGACGAGTTTCAGAAGAAAGGTCTTTGCATCTGGCCATTTTGAGCCTGTAATCGAACCCACAAATGCTGATGCTCTATATATTCAACTAGTCTAAAGATGGCCCGTTTTATTACTTCTTTAATCAGCACTACAGTTTTCAACTGTGCTAACATAATTGCAAAAGGGTTTTCTAATGATCAATTAGCCTTTTAAAATTATAAACTTGGATTAGCTAACACAACGTGCCATTGGAACACAGGAGTGATGGTTGTTGATAATGGGCCTCTGTACGCCTATGTAGATATTCCATAAAAAATCCGCCGTTTCCAGCTACAATAGTCATTTACAACATTAACAATGTCTACACTGTATTTCTGATCAATTTTATGTTATTTTAAAGGACAAAGAATGTGGTTTTCTTTAAAAAACAAGGACATTTCTAAGTGACCCCAAACTTTTGACCGGTAGTGTATATATTTTTAAATGTTGTGAACAACAATGCATTGGCAATAGCCTATAGCCTATTGCACAAACCTCATGGCAACAGTACTTTTTTTAACAGGATAATGTTGCTTAGGCTTAAGTTTATGTCATGTTTGTATTTTGACTCAGAAAGTGATCAGAGACTCAGAAAACATTGATGACCACTGTGTTAAAYTAATGAAATACAATGAAAATAATGTTATATTTTGTTTCAAGTTCCTTAACCTTTTCATGTGGGAGTTCCAAATATCTCTAACTGTCGCACCAGAGTGAGTTTATTTATGCGTGTGATGTCAGAATGCACTCACTGTTCCAAAATGTGATTGTTACATAACAGTTAATGCATGCTACTCTCAAACCAAGGCACTCTCGCTGATAATTATCTATAGGCTGTTTCAACTTGTCAATAAATAAAAAAATTCTAACAAGTTTTATTTTCTAGCAACTGTTTGAATTAAGTTGTGTTCTGCCTCCTTATTAATTCACATAGAAGTAGCACATTTCACTATTGCGGACAATTTACATTTGAGGCATTACTGAGCCGGACAAATGTTTCTCTTCGACAGAGCCCAAGCACTTCCCCAGTGTTTCCCCAGATCAAGTATGCAGACATTTGTGCATCTATTGTCAGAAAAGAACTTGCGCAAACATTTCCCCCCTGGCACATTTTCTGGCTGACGCTTGCATTGCCTTCATTGTTGTTTTCTTTACTACTAATAACTTTGGACATGTYTGCAAAGTAAGTGCCTTATTGTGTTATCGTTATAGCTTGTTTCTGTATATCGTGGTGTCTTTTCCACTGCAGCACACCCTTTGTACGTTTGGAGCATACTGTATTTACTGTTTTATTCACGTTTTCAAGTACTGGTGACAAATCATGCATTCTGATTCTTGCATAGATTGTGATGGACACAAATTATGTYCATTTTTAAAGGTGGTGATGTACTTTTTTGAAGGTTGTTCTGATTATGATGAGGTAATGCTAAGCTAATTGCCAGCAATGTGTGGGGCCATGCTTGTTGACATCATACAATGCATTCTGTTGTCACGTAAACGTCAGACCAAAGATGTGAAGGGATGGTTCATTAGTCTTTCAAGTTAACTTCCGTAAGTGAATGATGGAAGTGAATGATGGTAGACGACACAACTCCCTTCAACATACATACTGCAAACAGACCAAACTCATCATCAAATTCTTAAATTTGGTTGACGTGAAAAACAAACATGGCAGCGCGCACAAACTACCCATCGTCGGATTACTTGTACATTTTTTGAAAGTGTTTTACTCAATTATGTCGATCACTGGTGAGCGCACACGTGATGAATTGTAAATAGTAATGGCTATTAGCTAATTCATATTATGGTTTCTGTCAGTCGAGAGCTAAAAAGGACCGTTTGTGTTAGGTCACTCTTTCCTCAGTTAGCGCTACAACTAATACCGCATACATTTTCCGGTCTGGATGAGAGTTATGTTATGCTGTTGCTACTTCTATGAATGTCGGAACATTGCATCCAAAACTAAACTGCTCACATTGAGGGCATAACGTTGTGAAGACTGTTTATGCAAAATGTTTCTGTGTAAAAACAGTGTGGCCAGCTCAAACGCTGACTGCTGTGTCTATCGTAACTGGACGTTCTAAATAACTGTTCTAATCACACCGGTTTGAGTGTATGTTGCATGGACCACCGTAGAATGATCACACCTGTGTGTTAGTACGTGTCAGAGGGTTAAATGCACTAACAATGTTCCAAAGCCAAGCAACTATCCTGCACCATTCACAGAAAGCTGTACGCTAAATAACCAAAGGACAACCACACTCTCACCAAGCTCTAAGAAACATATGGTTCTCAGAACATTATGTGCTAGCTGGGCAGTGACCACTATGGCTGCTGTTGGAGCGGAGAGCTGTCACTTACACTTGGATGTCCAGCATAATCCTCTTGTCCTCTTCCACGTGGATGCCCCAGATGCAGTCCTGGCCCTTGTCGTAGGTCTCGGGCCAGTTTGGAGAGAGAACCACCCCGGCTGAATCTGTGATCTCACCACTACACACAGCTGGGACACACACACCAACACAGAGTCAAATCCAAATACTGAGAAACACATACATTCATGGCCAACACTGTGATAATCCAAACTAGTTCGCACAAAGATAAAAATAAACACCAAGATCAAACTAACAACATGTAGGCCTACTCACAGTCAAGTGATTGAACATCTAAAATGTCAGTGCCAGCTGAGCTAATGATATGAAATAATATGGGGTTTTGCTGTTGGTCTGGGGACTGTGGGACATCTTTCAAATGCCGTGTGAATTCACATGGGTAAATAAGCGACGGCGATGAAAGAGCATCACTGCTGAACAGAATACCATTCATAATGACTTTCTATGCTCCTTGAAAACTCAAGAGCAAGAGGGGTGGTATAGAACCATTACAAATGGCTAACGCTGTAAAATACAGTAGTGTAGCTCAGCAGAAATTGAATCCTTTAAAGTCTACCTTTGCTGAAGAGCTGTAAGATCAAGGGCAGTGTGGTGTGGGGCAGTGCGGGGGAAGTAGATAAAGTGTAAGAGGTTGTGAGGTCAGTGTGTGTGTGTCTGTGGGAAAGAGAGAGAGTGAGAAAGAAAAAGCTAAAGTAAAGGGGGGAAAGGGAGCAAGAAAGAAAGAAAGAAAGAAAGAAAGAAAGAAAGAAAGAAAGAAAGAAAAGGATGGCGAAAGAGAAAGAGAGAATACACCTAGGCTTTGATGGCCATTGGCCATATGGCTCAGTGTGTAGCCTAGACTGCACAGGGGAATACCTTCGGTCTGTAGCACTACTGAAACCTGCCCTGGAAACACATGGGCTAGGATGCATGACATATTGAAAAGTCATTGAGGATCAGATCCTGGGAGACTGGGGTAGCTGGGTTTATTGTGGCRGGGGTTCCTAGATTGTACCCAGATGCTGATAGAGAATTAGCCAAACATGAGCAGGGGAAATTCTGTGGCCTGGCTTTGTAAATGGGATGAGGACTCACCCCTGCAGGCTGGCTCTGTCTCATTCCACTGGGGGTTCTCTGCGTCCAGACACTCAATGATGACTGAGCCCTGCTCCAGAGTGTAGCCAGGGTCACAGGCAAACTCCACCACTGCACCCACACCGTAGGCCGTGTCACTGCTGGTGAAGTTGCCATACTTCACAAAGGGCCCATAGCATGTGCCCTTTGCAAAAGCTGCAGGACACAAATCACACGTGGATTTTTTGTTACAATAAGTCACCATCAATCCTCAATTTGACATTAGTTAGCATAGGTTGAATAAATGCTAGTATTCTGTTGATTCTTTGAAGTACCTTCATATCTGATTGCTGCTCCCGTAGAGGTGACCGTCCCATCTGTGGTGAACTCCACAAAGAGGTGACGGCCTGTGCTCACCACGCCCTCATTGGGCAGGTACTCCACCTCGTAGGAGTCATACACCGGAGGGGAGTCAATGTTGTTCCCATTCTTTATAAGGAGTCTGAAACACAATCAAAAATAGTGCTTAATAAAATGGGGGAAGGGGGAATGAGACACACTTGCCATTGAGGACTAAGAGAAACATCCAAAGGGAGTGGTGAGTGGTTCTGAAGTGGCACTCATTGTTTCATCTGTGGCTGTAATAACCCTGTGATAAGATTCTACACAACTCGGCAGCAAGCAGCTTCATTAAATGTCAGTTTGTTACCATAGCCTTGAGACATAGTAGTTATGGTACAAAAATGTAATTAATTACTGTCTCCCTGCGTCTGAGTGGCCTCTATAGTCCCTCAATTAATTTGCATGAGGAAATACAGTTAATTATTTAAAATTACATAAAGCCGTTTCAATTTCATCCTCCAATCCGTTCAAATTTGACTCATAGTCACTCACATAGGGGATTTAGTTGCCTAGCCTTAGCAAGCATATGCCTATTTAAGGCATACAATTAGGCTAGGTGTTGTTGCCCAGTGTTGCATCGCATTCTGACAGCCTGAGGTAAAACCTGCCATATCTAGCCCAACTGGAAACTAATTAGCAACAAATAAAGAGACGCCTCCAAGTTCTACCACTTCAGCACGCACCAACACCCCCCTTCACACACACACACACACACACACACACACACACACACACACACACACACACACACACTACACACACACACACACACACACACAGCTTCCATCCATCTTTCTGTGTACTCTACCTGTCATCATCCTCAGCCAAAGCCATTTTCTCAAAGTGAACATGAAGCCGGTGGCCTTCAGGAGCCTCCAGTACCCAATGGCACGTCAAGTTGTTACTGTAGTTGCCAGGGAATCCAGGAGAGACAATACGGCCCAACGTGGCATTTTTAATCATACCACCACAGGAAGCTGTATTGAGGATGGATTTGATAAGAGAGATAAGGAGACGGAGAGAGAGGAAGGGGAGGTTAGATATAAAAATAACTTAAATGTCCCTTTGTAGAAAGGCTTATTTTCTATAACAATGTTGGTTTTCTGCTCTCTCTTTGCTGAGTAATACCCCAGTACATAGAACCTGAGGTCAGGAGTAAGAAAGTTTCCATTCCTGTACTGAAAGAGAAGGAGAATGTTTTGGAGTCTGGGAGCTGTGTGGTGGTCTGGCGAATAGCCAACTCACCAGGGACTGACTGACTTTCTGACTGTGTGTGATGATGGACTAGTGAGGAGAGCATAGCAGCAGAATAGTATCAGTGCAGAACAGCTGTAGGGAGTGAGAGTGGGGCTGGCAGAAGAGATGGTGCTATATAGAGCAGCAGGTAGCTTAGTGGTTAGAGCAATGGGGCAGTAACCGAAAGGTTGCTGTATCGAATCCCCGAGGTGACAAGGTAAAAATCTGCCGTTCTGTCTCTGAGCAAGGCATTAACCCACTATTCCCTGGGCACAGAAGATGTGGATGTCGATTAAGGCAGCCCTCCGCACCTCTCTGATTCAGAGAGACACATTTCAGTTGAATGCGTTCAGTTGTACAATTGACTAGGTATCTTCCCTATCCCAGAGCAGGTGAACGTTAGTCATGTAGCCCACTCCTAATTACTATAGTGTTAGCCACTAGCTAGGTCTCGTCTCCGTAGCACTGCTCCCTCTTGCCATACTGGTAATCAGACACTACGAAACCAGGCCTCACAGCACAACCAATCAACTTTGAACCTTAATGATGATGCTCAACTGACATGGTGTAAAAGCTCACTTAAGGCCTAAGTACAATCTATTACTGGTAGACAGGGAGGCGTGGGCTTTACACAATGTGAAGTTAGCCGTCGCAGTGAGGGCTATTATTTTCACAGTGGATATAAACAATAGTCAAGTAGGCCTTCCTACAATATTTACAAAATAATTAACAGGACGAAGAACAACATATGTCAAAGCACTACTGACCTAACCCAGACCTCAATGTCTGATAGCAATTTGGCTATACAGCTGCAAGTATAGCCAAACCTTTCCATGTCTGGCCACAGCAGGAAATCAACCAAAGTGGATAAATTCAGTTTACTATGCTCATGTGAGAAAGGGAAAGCCCACTTACACAGACAGGATTTTTTAAAGTGTGAAACTAAATAATAACAGATAGCTCTGGTCTACTTATTGTTCCCTCCCCGCTCTCCCTACCCACCACACCAGAAAGAATTAGCCAGTGAAATGTCTCTGCTTCGAATAACCTAACGTAGCACGTGTAAAAGAACCGTCTGAGCGGGTTTTAAAGAAACCCGATTTTCAGGCTTTGRGTCTTCTCTGCATTTCCCCTGAAAACTGTAAGGTTTAGAACGTCATGATTTCTCATGCGTTGGATATTGGCCAATCGCAATTCAGCATCTGTCTCAGGGTTGGTTTAAAGGGGCCATCTGCWGATGCCACATCCATTTTTTGATGTATACATTTTTWTTTWTTTTTATTGAACCTTTATTTAACTAGGCAAGTCAGTTAAAACTTATTGACGCACGGATCCCTTTAGCGTGATCATTTTCATCAACAACCGCTAAATTGCAGAGCGCCAAATAAAAAAATGCAAAAAAAAAATTTGATTCATGAAATCACAAGTGCAATATAGCAAAACACAGTTTAGCTTGTTGTTAATCCACCTGTCATGTCAGATTTTGAAAAATATGCTTTACAGCGAAAGCAATCCAAGCGTTTGTGTGAGTTTATCGATCACTAGACAAAACATTAAGAACACTAGCAGCAATCTAGATTGGTCACGAAAGTCAGAAAAGCAATAAAATGAATCGCTTACCTTTTATGATCTTCGGATGTTTGCACTCACGAGACTCCCAGTTACACAATAAATGTTCCTTTTGTTCGATAAAGATTATTTTATATAAAAAAACTCAATTTGTTTGGCGCGTTATGTTCAGTATTCCACAGCCTTAGGCAGGTCATCAAGGCTTGACGAAAATTCTAAATAGTATCCGTAAAGTTCGTAGAAACATGTCAAACGTTTTAATAATCAAACCTCAGGTTATTTTTACATAAGTAATCGATAATATTTCAACCGGACTGTAAATTGTTCAATACAAAAGAGAAAGCTTTGCATGTTGCGCGCATTAACTAATGGAAGGACATCGTCGATCCACTGACGCGATTTGATAAATCTCGCAATTTTTCAGAATTAAAGCTTGAAACTATATCTAAAGACTGTTCACACCCCTGAGGAAGCCACCAGGAAAATGACTCTGGTTGATTCCTTTAAATGGACGAAAGGCAGGCAATGAACAGTGATTTTTCAAAATAAAAGTCACTTCCGGGTTGGATTTCCTCAGGTTTCGCCTGCAAAATCATTCTGTGATACTCACAGACAATATTTTGATAGTTTTGGAAAATTTAGAGTGTTTTCTATCCTACTCTGTCAATTATATGCATATTCTAGCATCTGGACCTGAGAATAGGCAGTTACTAATGGGAACGTTTATTTTTCCAAACATAAAAAATTCTGCGCTCCAGCTTCAAGAGGTTTTTAAGAAGAAATTCTTATTTACAATGACGGCTTACCCCGGCCAAACCCTAACCTGGACGACACTGGAACAATTGTGCGCCACCCTATGGGACTCCCAATCACGGCCGGTTGTCATACAGCCTGGAAGTGAACCAGGGTCTGTAGTGACGCCTCTAGCACTGCGATGCAGTGCCTAAGACTGCTGCGCCACTCGGGAGCCCTTATTAAATGAATGATATGTATCCACTGATTCTTGAAGAGCTTATAAATGCCTCATGAGCTTATTTCAACTATCGTACCACATTGGAACCCAAAATMTAAGCTTGTTATACTCCAACGTTTGTAAACAAAGTAAATGTGAACAAACACTGTATAGCCTCAAAACATGGATAAAGGTATATAATTGTTATATCTTGGATGGTTAGTCCTTGCATCCATAACTCTGTTGCATCAAATAAATACGAGGAAAACAAGGTAAGCGTTTACATTTATTTCAGCTTAAAGGTAGACTCAGCTAAATTACGTTTCCACCAGCAGCACTGGCCCGCAAGACATTKAAAAATATATATATATATATWTTTTTTTACATCTATTTATTTTACCCKTTTTTTCTCCCCAATTTCATYGTATCCAATTGGTAGTTACAGTCTTGACTGTCCCATCGCTGCAAATCCCGTACGGACTCGGGAGAGGCGAAGGTCGAGAGCCGTGCGTCCTTCGAAACACAACCCAGCCACGACGCACTGCTTCTTGACACAATGCCCGCTTAACCCGGAAGCCAGCCACACCAATGTGTCGGAGGAAACACCGTACACCTGGCGACCGTGTCAGGGTGCATGCGCACAACCCTCTCCTAACCCGGACYACATTGGGCCAATTGTGCGCTGCTTCATGGGTCTCCCAGTCACGGCCAGCTGTGACACAGCCTGGGATTGAACCCGGGTCTGTAGTGAAGCCTCAAGCACCGCTGCGCCACTCGGGAGGCCGCCGCAAATGGATTTTAACAAACAATTGGTCACCCAAAYAATGCGGCCCTCCGTTGAATTTCAAATCCTGATCTGGCCCTCGAGGCAAAAAGTTTGCTCACCCCTGGTGTACAGCGTGTTAGCCATAGGCCCAAAACAGCGGCGAAGTTGAACCTCCCACTTCAATGCTCTTAGTTGAAGCAGAAATTAACCCACTATGCTGTTTACTTTCTGCATCTATGTCATATCGCTGAGACTGCCTTTAACCACATTGATTTAATTGCTTACCGTGAACCATTTTTGGAGTAACATTTAAAAAACTCTTAAATGTAATTAAATGCAATCTAAAATGTTACTATGTAATCCCCTAAAATAATTGTTTATCATGAGAGGGCCATAAACAATAACTAGTAATGCTYCATACTCCAAGAAAGGTTCAAATCTCAACTTTCTGGTGATTTAAAAAAATACATTGCTGAGGTACAATAAAATAAACAAGCTCAAGTACACAGTACAAATATGATAAAATATGATTTTTTTATTTATGTATTTCCTGTTCAACAAAACTGTATGAATAAGGCTTGTAATTACTTATATTTGTTCTGAATATAGTATAATAAATGTATACAACGACTAACTATAAGATTCCACCTTCCTCATAACTATAAAATACATATTTGTATATTTAGTGTTAGAGAAAATTTGCGTATTTTCTAAAGGTCTCTCTTGAACAAAATGTCTGCCCCCTCTGTGAATATCTCACACAGCTCTAGCTTGCCTACATTCAGAAGAGCAAATTAAATGGTAGGAGGGAATTCCCAGGTTCAAGTGGTGTCAGATTTTACATCCTGCTTCACACAGGCAGAAGAGGCATACTCCTGTGRCCGTGAGAATCAGGACTACCGCTCAATGTAGACCATTTGAAATCGACAGTGTCCACAGATGGCTTTATAAGCAAAAATGGTGATCGGAATCGGTACCAGAACCACATAGGTCCACCAAACAGGGGACTTTATATTGAAGAGGTTGTAATGAACAAATCCATGAATGGAACAGAGTAATTTTGGTGAAAAACCAAATGAATCGTCGTGCGACCATAAAGTCTCTTCCACATTTTTTATTATGACGACTTTTGACAAATATTGTTAGTGATCGAAATACATAAACTATTTATGAAAAAAAGTAGGCTTGATGAGTTAGTTGCTCAAGTAACACTGCCATAACACTGCACTATTGCTCCTAACCCTGGATTTCTATTTTAAAAAGTCTGGAAAACGGGATGGAGGTTACAGTGAGAGAATTCAAGTTGCACAGTGGTAAGCCAGACACCTGATTGGCCAACCTGTTCTCAGAGCATTTRGTATTATTCTGTTCTTAAATCAGATACCCCATTTCGTATGGTATGTATTAATTTGTGGATGTCCATCATCCATTTCATATGATATGTTACTTATTGCAATTCGAACAATATGTTACGAATTAGCAAAAATTGACAATTTGTAAACATTTTGTAGAAACACATGATATGTTACGAATTCCAATTTGCTGTGGCTAACGTTGGCGAGGTGGCTAATGCTATTGCTAACGTTAGCCATCCGGCTAACATTAGCAAGGCTAGGGGTTAGGGGTTAAGGTTAGGAGTTAGGTTAAAGGGTTAAGGTTTGGGTTAGGGTTAGGATTAYCTAACATGTTAAGTAGTTGCAAAGTAGCTAAAAAGTAGTAAGTAGTTGCAAAGTTACCAATTAACTAAAATGCTAAAGTTGTATCTGACGAGTRTCCATGATCTACATTTACTATGTTAAATCTAGTCTATGAGAACAGTCTGGATGGCCTACCATAAAAAGCACGCAATAAACCTCAATTAACCTCTGGGCAGTGGGAGACAAATAACACCCAGTCCATTTAAACTGAGTTTAATTACTTTAATCATTCAGCTGAAATGTTATTCTCCTCAGTTGTCAGCCTCTGTGGCGTTCTCTGGGGGGGTATTATATATTCCCATTGGTTCTCAGTGAGCGGCTGGATGGATCCTGGGGTTGAAGAGCTAAAGTGTGTCTTTCTGTATGTGTGTGTGTGTGGGTGTCAAATCAAATCGAATTTTATTTGTCACATACACATGGTTAGCAGATGTTAATGCGAGTGTAGCGAAATGCTTGTGCTTCTAGTTCCGACCATGTAGTAATATCTAACAAGTAATCTAACCTAACAATTTCACAACAACTACCTTATACACACAAGTGTAAAGGAATGAATAAGAAAATGTGCATAAAAACATATGAATGAGTGATGGCCGAACGGCATAGGCAAGATGCAGTAGATGGTATAGAGTACAGTATATACATATGAGATGAGTAATGTAGGGTATGTAAACATTATATAAAGTGGCATTGTTTAAAGTGGCTAGTGAAACATTTATTACATACATTTTCCCATTATTAAAGTGGCTGGAGTTTGATGTCAGTATGTTCGCAGCAAGCCTACTCAATGTTAGTGATGGCTGTTTTAAACAGTCTGATGGCCTTTGAGATAGAAGCTCGTTTTTCAGTTCTTCTCGGTCCCCGCTTTGATGCACTGTACTTGACCTCGCTTTCTGGATGATAGTGGAATGAAACAGGCAGTGGCTTGGGTGGTTGTTTGTCCTTGGATGATCTTTTTTGGCCTTCCTGGTGACATCAGGGTGGCTTGTAGCGTGTTCCTGGAGGCCAGGTAGTTTGCCCTCTGGTGATGCGTTGTGCAACCTCACTACCTCTGGAGAGCCTTACTACAGTGTATGGCCGGAGCAGTTGCCGTACCCAGGCGGTGATACAGCCCAACACGCGATGCTCTGCAGATTGTGCATCTGTAAAGTTTTGTGAGTCGTTTTTGGTGAAAGCCTAATTTTATTGCCTCCTGAGGTGAAGAGGTGCGCTGCTGCAGCACCTCTTCACCACGCTGTCTGTGTGGTGGACCATTTCAGTTTTGTCCGTGATGTGTAAGCCGAGGAACTTAAAACTTTCCACCCTCTCCACTACTGTCCCATCGATGTGGATAGGCGGCTGCTCCCTCTGCTGTTTCCTGAAGTCCACGATCATCTCCTTTATTTTGTTGACATTGAGTGTGAGGTTATTTTCCTGACACCACACTCCGAGGGCCCTCACCTCCTCCCTGTAGGCCGTCTCGTCGTTGTTGGTAATCAAGCCTACCACTGTAGTGCCGTCTGCAAACTTGATGATTGAGTTGGAGGCGTACATGGCCACACAGTCGTGGGTGAACAGGGAGTACAGGAGAGGGCTGAGAACGCACTCTTGTGGGGCGTCAGTGTTGAGGATCAGCGGGGTGGAGATGTTGTTACCTACCCTCACCACCTGGGCGCGGCCCATCAGGAAGTCCAGGACCCAGTTGCACAGGGCGGGGTCGAGACCCAGGGTGGCCATCTTGAAGCATGTGGGAACAGCAGACTGGGATAAGGATTGATTGAATATGTCCGTAAACACACCAGCCAGCTGGTCTGCGCATGCTCTGAGGACGCGGCTGGGGATGCCGTCTGGGCCTGCAGCCTTGCGAGGGTTAACACGTTTAAATGTTTTACTCACGTTGGCAGCAGTGAAGGAGAGCCCACAGGTTTTGGTAGCGGGCCGTGTCAGTGGCACTGAATTGTRCTCAAAGCGAGCAAAGAAGTTGTTTAGTCTGTCTGGAAGCAAGACATCGTGGTCCGRGATGGGGCTGGCTTTCCTTTTGTAGTCCATGATTGACTGTAGACCCTGCCACATACCTCTCGTGTCTGAGCCGTTGAATTGCGACTCTACTTTCTCTCTATACTGACGCTTAGCTTGTTTGATTGCCTTGCGGAGGGAATAGCTACACTGTTTGTATTCGGTCATGTTTCCGTTCACCTTGCCCTGATTAAAAGCAATGGTTCGAGCTTTCAGTTTTGTGCGAATGCTGCCATCAAMCCACGGTTTCTGGTTGGGGAATGTTTTCGGGGAATGTTTTAATAGATGCTGTGGGTATAACATCACCGATGCACTTGCTCATAAACTCGCTCACCGAATCAGCGTATTCATCAATGTTGTTGTTCACCGCTATGCGGAAGATATCCCAGTCCACATGATCGAAGCAATCTTGAAGCGTGGTCAGCTTTTCCGAAAGGAGGGCGGAGGAGGGCCTTATATGCGTCGCTGAAGTTAGAATAACAATGATCCAGGGTTTTGCCAGCCCGGGTCGCACAATCGATATGCTGATAGAATTTAGGGAGTTTTGTTTTTAGATTAGCCTTGTTAAAATCCCCAGCTACAATAAATGCAGCCTCAGGATATGTGGTTTCCAGTTTACATAGAGTCGAATGAAGTTCTTTCAGGGCCGTCAATGTGTCTGCTTGGGGGGGAATATACACAACTGTGATTATGATCGAAGAGAATTCTCTTGGTAGATAATGCGGTCGGCATTTGATTGTGAGGAATTCTAAGTCAGGTGAACAAAAGGACTTGAGTTCCTGTATGTTGTTATGATCACACCACGTCTCGTTAATCATAA
>NC_036863.1:33662447-33665811 GCF_002910315.2 Salvelinus sp. IW2-2015 | reverse complement strand
TGTGTGTGTGTTTGGCAGGAAGGAAGCAGTGTTGTTGTCTCTTACCCAGGCATTTTGGCTCCTTGCCACTCCAGTAAGGTGTAGTGGCGTTGCGACAGGCGAGCATGGTGGGGCCTTGCAGCTGGTAGCCGGTCAGACACTGAAAGTAGGCCTCTCCCCCAGCATGGAGGTGAGTCACTGATACCTCCCCGTTGGCTGGCTCCTTAGGGAAGGCACAGCTTAGAACGAAGGCTAGATGGAGAGAGTGAGAGAGTGGGAGGGAGGGAGGGATAATTAAGATTGAATCAGTCATGACTGGATTGATATGATTTCATATTATAAAATTCATCGAAATGGTCTTTCGAAGTGGAATCAGTTGTTATCTTAGCGGCACCATTTTACTTGAATTATATGCATACTGATGCAAGCTCCCAGCCATCCAGGACATTTATACCAGGTGGTGTTTGAGGAAGCCCGGAAAATTGCCAAATACTTCAGCCACCCCAGCCATGTACTGTTCTCTCCACTACCATCCGGCAGGCGGTACCAGAGCATCAGGTCTCGGACCAACAGGCTCACAGACATCTTCCATCCCCAAGCAATAAGACTGTTGAACAGCTAATCAATGGCTGCCCACCATCACCCACGGACTGTCTGCACTGACTCTATCTGCACTGACTCCTTGCACACTCACAGGTCTCTACCCACAAATTCACACATGTTTAAACTGACACTGACATTATCACACATGTTGACGCCCATACACAATCACACATGCACACACACTTTCACCACATACGCTGCTGCTACTATTTCTTATAACAGTTTTTGTTGTTTTGGTACTAATTTTCAAAACTCTTAGTACAAAACTCCAAACTGGTAACACTTGTCACACAGCCAGTCTTACAGTACATTCAAAACCTTTCATTGTGCATTCATTTTACCATACAAACATTGATCCAAAATATAAGTTCACTGTGAAATTTAATGAGTACATTGGTTTAATCACCAAAACACAACATAATGATATCTTCTCAATTTAGTTATTTTAACAACCAGTTAATCCAATAGCAAAACATTCAAGATACTTGTCTATAAATGACCATTTGAATGTAGTATGTTACAATACTGTACAGTACTGTACATTACACTGTTTTCACATTAGGCAATACACTTACACTACCCATTAAAATTGACTTAACATCAAATGTTACATAATTTCTATCCCATGTGTGATCAAAGGTGTGATCATTGAAGACATATTTTACAATGTAACCAATGAAACAAATGAAAGAAACAATGTTTAGCAGGCACTAGTTTGCATCAAGCCTGTCTTGAGCATTTGGCCATCGGTCATCGTCCAAATCACAGTAAATAATCTCATTGTTCATGCACCTGGGGAAAAACATTTTGACATGGCGAATCCAAGCCTGACATACAGTGCATTCGGAAAATATTCAGACCCCTTGATTTTTTCCACATTTTGTTTTGTTACAGCCTTATTCCAAAATATCATTACATTCAATGTTTTCCTCATCAATCTACACACAATACCCCATAATGACAAAGTGAAAACAGGTTTTTAAACATTTTTGCTAATTTATAAAAAAAATTAAAAAAAATAAAAAATACCTTATTTACATAACTACTCAGACCCTTTTGCTATGAGACTCAAAATTGAGCTCAGATGCATCCTGTTTCCATTAATCATCCTTGAGATGTTTCTACAACTTGGAGTCCACCTGTGGTAAATTCGAGTGATTGGGAAAGGCACACACCTGTCTATATAAGGTCCCACAGTTGACAGTGCATGTCTGAGCAAAAACCAAGCAATGAGGTCGAAGGAAATGTCCGTAGAGCTCCGAGACAGGATTGTGTCGAGGCACAGATCTGGGGAAGGGAACCAAAACATTTCTGCAATAGTGAAGGTCCCAAAAGAACACAGTGGCCTCCGTCATTCTTAAATAGAAGAAGTTTGGAACKACCAATACTCTTCCTAGAGCTGGCRGCCCTGCAAATCAGGGGAGAAGGGCCTTGGTCAGGGAGGTGACCAAGAACCCGATGGTCACTCTAACAGAGCTCCAGAGTTCCTCTGTGGAGATGGGAGAACCTTCCAGAAGGACAACCATCTCTGCAGTCCTCCACCAATCAGGCCTTTATCGTAGAGTGGCCAGACGGAAGCCACTCCTCAGTAAAAGGCACATGACAGCCCACTTGGAGTTTGCCAAAAGGCACCTAAAGGACTCTCAGACCAGGCCTGATGAAACCAAGATTGAACTCTGGCCTAAATGCCAAGCGTCACGTCTGGAGGAAGCCTAGCACCATCCCTACAGTGAAGCATGGTGGTGGCAGCAGGGACTGGGAGACTTGTCAGGATCATACAGTTGTGTGCCTTTCCAAATCATGTCCAATCAATTGAATTTACCACAGGTGATCTCCAATCAAGTTGTAGAAACATATCAAGGATGGTCATTGGAAACAGGATGCACCTCAGCCCAATTTCGAGTCGCATAACAATACTTTTGTAAATAAGGTATTTCTCTTTATAAAAACGTGTTTTCACTTTTTCATTATGGGGTATCGTGTGTAGAATGAAGACATTTTTTAAAAGATCAGTTGGATTAAGTAATCGTAAAATGTTTTTTAACTATAGAGAAGAGAATCATATCAAAAGTAAAGTAAGCATTGCATTGTGGAAAGCAATGACTTTATATGAAAATGCATTGGAATGTGGAACATGTATTTCTAGATTAAACACTGATTAAGTTTGGTGAAAAAGTGACTGTATGATTTTGTGTGTTGTACCTAGTCAATTAAAAATGTGCTTAGAGCTCTGAAACAACTGCCTTTTTGATGATCTGTTTTGAATTGTGTACTAATAGTTGTGAAAATGTACCACAAAATTACACCAAAGCAATAAAAAAAACGATATTATCAAAATTTTTTTTCCTGCTGACAGACAGTTTTACACTTTGTTACTTGTACATATCTACCTAAACTACCACCAGTATCCTTGCACATTGATAAGGTATTGGTACTGACCCTGTACAGTGGGGCAAAAAAGTATTTAGTCAGCCACCAATTGTGCAAGTTCTCCCACTTAAAAAGATGAGAGAGGCCTGTAATTTTCATCATAGGTACACTTCAACTATGACAGACAAAATGAGAAAAAAAAATCCTGAAAATCACATTGTAGGATTTTTTATGAATTTATTTGCAAATGATGGTGGAAAATAAGTATTTGGTCACCTACAAACAAGCAAGATTTCTGGCTCTCACAGACCTGTAACTTCTCTTCACAAGGTTTTCCACGACACTGGTTGCTGGTATTTTTTGGGGGGGGGGGCCCCCCATTTTCCTCCATGCAGATCCTCTTAGAGCAGTG
>NC_036863.1:33642403-33661508 GCF_002910315.2 Salvelinus sp. IW2-2015 | reverse complement strand
ACTTACAGAAAACGTTTGACCTCTGTCATTGCCAACAAAGGGTATATAACAAAGTATTGAGATAAACTTTTGTTATTGACCAAATACTTATTTTCCACCATAATTTGCAAATAAATTCATTAAAAATTCTACAATGTGATTTTCAGGATTTTTTTTCTTCTCATTTTGTCTGTCATAGTTGAAGTGTACCTATGATGAAAATTACAGGCCTCTCTCATCTTTTTAAGTAGGAGAACTTGCACAATTGGTGGCTGACTAAATACTTTTTTGCCCCACTGTATATAGAGTACATTTTTGTGTGTTTTTATTTGTCGTGTGTTTGTATTTTATCTTATTTTCTTACCTTTGATATCTAATACTGCATTAGAGCTCACAAGAGATAACAAGTTAGCATTTCACCCTACTGTTTACACCTACTGTATCCTGTGCATGTGACAAATAAACTTTGATTTGACACTGCACACACACATAGAGTAAATGTTGTGTATGAAAAATGTGGTATAATTGGTCAAGCAGAGCTGTTTTCATTAGTATTCTACTTGGGTTATAAATACTCCACTCCAGCTGCTACAATTAATTGCAGTGTAAAAGTATATTTGCAAATAGATTGTGACATGTTTGCAATGACTAATGAGTCTCAGTGTGCAAGTCTACACACACAGCTGTGGCAGGGAACTTTAGGTTTGGTTTAGAGGGTAGAAGTAGAGTTGCAGATCAGGGCCTTGTTTCCCAGATAACTTCAGAACAAAGTTGACTACAAATCAGTGTTGGAAAATGTATCCAATTGTCATACTTGAGTTAAAGTAAAAATACCTTCATAGAAAATTACTCAAGTAAGATTGAAAGACACCCATTAAAATAAAAGTCCAAAAGCATTTGGTTTTAAATATACTTAAGTATCAAAAGTAAAAGTATACATGATTTCAAATTCCTTATATTAAGCAAATCAGATGGCACCATTTTTTTGTTTTTTAAATGTATAGATAGCCAGGGGCACACTCCAACACTCAGACAAAATTTAATTTAATTTACAAACAAAGCATGTGATATGGATATGTTTAGTGTTTAGTGAGTCTGCCTGATGTGAGACAGTAGGATGACCAGGGATGTTCTCTTGATAAGTGTGTGAATTTGACAATTTTTCCTGTCCTGCTATGCATTCAACATGTAACAAGTACTTTTGGGTGTCAGGGAAAATGTATGGAATAAAAGTTACACTATTTTCTTTAGGAATGAAGTGAAGTAAAAGTTGTAAAAAATATAAATAGTAAGGTACAGATACCCTAAAAAACAACTTAAAGGAAAACTCCACCCAAATGTTTTGCTTGTCAGCAATCAAGTTTCAAGATATGTAACGTTCAAAATACAGAAATCATCCCGTATGATGCATTTAGTATCACATGATGCAAAACGGGGCATCATATGATGGAAATGCATCATACAGGGATGATTTCTGTATTCTGAAAGTCACATATCTTGAAAACTTGATTGCTGATGTCATGACTGTCCTGATCAGGTCAGGTTACAGGAGACCACAATCCTACAGATTATCTCTCACCCCCAACAGAGGAGAGATCTAGGGGTCTGAAAATGTGGGGTTTTTATGACCCCTCACGCCCATGGTAAATCTTAGGCCACAGACCACATTCCTTTGTCCTCTCACTATGGAGAACCAGCCTCAGAACATTAAACATGCAATAAAGAGACTTTGGAACAATGGTTTCCGTCAGCCACAATGGTGGTCATGACGATAGATGGAATATGAAAATGTATGTCATTTTTGTTTTGTTATTAAAGGTTAATAGATGACGTTATTACGAAAACATTGTAACTGTAAGAGTTTTCCTAGGATATGCTTGATGTTTATACATTGTACGTTGTGTGGAAAATGTCCAAATCAAAGAGAATGTTTTGGTAAAGATGAAATGTGAAGTTAGTTGTCTAAAATTGGATTTGAGCAAAATCTAGACCTTGCCTCTTAACTTGGTACGCCCAGAGAATTGCCCTAAAGGCGGTTACACCCACCTCTGACCCGAGGGTATAAAACATGTGAGTTAAGAATGAACCTATCAGACTAAGTGACCCGAGCTGCAGCCAAGGTCTAAAAAGTCAACGAACCCAAAACTCAACCCAAGGTTGAAGACAAAMAAATCTTTTTCTACCCATGCTACTGATGAGTAGCTGTGTCTAAGCGGGTGAATTCAAGCCAGACCACCTAACCTCCACTCTCCATCTAATCGTGGTATCTACACTGTTTCATTCCTACGCTGTGAGCCCTGAGCTACAGAGTTGTCTGTCCTCAGAAGACCCCTCCCAGAGCAAGGGCGAGGAATCAGACCAAAAGGACACTGACATCGTGAGGACAACCAGAGAGTTGAGCCGGGGAAGTGCGTCATTGAGAAGCCTAAACGACCCACGTGGAGCTTCCCATCTGAGACCTCCCACACGTAATTACATCATTATATTCTGACCCATAAGAGCGGCAGTTCGGGGCAAGGCTAGGGTTAAAATAAGCATAGCTGACAAATGCACCCAAATGTATATTTCTCTCGTGTACTTTCTCCTTTTCTCTCTCTTTTAAATCCCCATTTTGGGTAACACGCGCCATAGTGTGTTGGGCCGTTATACTAAGTTCTAATCAATAGCCTAGACTGTGTTTTGTGTATGTGTATCTTTTATCATAATTTTAGATTTCTAGTAAATAAATAATCCACTAAGATTGGTATGGTACAAACTCATTGGTCCGTGCAGATTCCCGGATTATGCGACGTTCATAATGAGATTGTAGAGGAAACGGATTAATTAGCGACTGTTGTAAAATCTATATTCTGATATTCGTTGAGTTAATTTGGGAAATAGAAACTCAATAAAACTAATTTTCCCATGGTGCCCCAGGTTAATGAGTTAATAATTGCTTGATTCATTTAATCACGCAATTAGAAACCTTTAATCATTCAATGAGCAACAGTCGTCACATTAACTAATACAACTTCACAACACTGACAAGCAAAACCATTTGGGACTATATCAACAATGGACTAATGAAACAAATACAAAAAGATAGTCTTTGGGTGGCGTTTTCCTTTAAGTTGTACTTTAAAGTAATTTTTATTTAAGTACTTTACACTACTGCTACAAATACAAAGTTGCAKAAATGTTTGCAATTATTACAAACAAGTGAAGAATAAAATTATGTTTCAAAAGAAAACTGAAATTACTGTATTAAAAGATACGTAGTCTACATGGATCTATATACTATAGGCTATTTAAATCATATTTAAATCAATTTCATGTTCAACCAATTGAGTTCTACTTTGAGACTAGGCTACTGTCTGTAATTTGTGCCTCAATGTGTTTCAGGATGTGTGACAACATGTGCGCAATGATGTTGTAACGGAATTCCTCCTCCTCTTCATACGAAGAGGAGGAGTAGTGATTCGACCAAGGCGCAGCGTTGTGATATGACATAATGAATTTATTTACAAGCGACGAACACTGACACGAACTATACTTGAAATAATCAAAATAACAAACGACGTAGACGAAACCTGAACATGGAACTTACATAAAGACACGAAAGAACTCACGAACAGGAATAGACTACATAAAACGAACAAACCGAAAACAGCCCCGTGTGGTGCACAGACACAGACACGGAAGACAATCACCCACAAACAAACAGTGTGAAACAGCCAACCTATATATGGTTCTCAATCAGAGGAAAACGTCAAACACCTGTCTCTGATTGAGAACCATATAAGGCTAATTACAAGTGACCTAAACAATGAAACACAAAACATATAATGCCCACCCCAACTCACGCCCTGACCCTCTAAACATATACAAAAATAACATAAAATAGGTCAGGAACGTGACAGATGTGCCCAATCTGTGATTTACTGCATTACTATTGGGTAAGTATAATAAGCCGCCTCAATAGACTATTTGCAGCAATAGGTGGTAATAATTCTAATGTTAAGGTAAGATTTGAATGGAGAAWGCTGATCCGAGAGCAGCGCTGCTTTTCTTTTGATCCTGTCAGTATCGACACATGGTCTAACGATGCACTTAGTGAATGTTCTCTCTACATGCTTGTTTGGGAAACACTCTTAAAAAGTTGGCTCGTAAATAACGATGCATCTGGTACAATCATTGTAATGCTTAAGTTACATTGCAACTGGGAAACGAGGCCCAGTTCCATTTCAGAGCTGGTCCGTTAATGTTATAGTGGGGAGAAGAATTGCCTCTGTACCAGTTGTCAAACCGCTATTAGTCCAGAGCAGCAAGATGAATGGGCTTCAACTTCCCTGTCCTTAAAAGAATTGTGCTACATAGGATGTATGGTAGCAATCATTAGTTGGCGTGGATGATGGATTGAGCTAACCATGTCCGTAATGGGAGCTATAAAACAGGCCTCTGCCTGTCGGAGCGCAGGCCCACTCTGCTCTGCCTCACTGGTCCAGCAGCCTCTCTGAGATTATATTCCTGAGGTCCAGTACAGATAACACCAAAACCTGCAGTCTGTTGAAAAAACACTATGACAGCAAAAATATACTTTTAACAACACCGGACCAACAATAAAGCAATAGTGACAGACAGAGGTGGTCTAATGTAAAGCCTAGAAAGATAAGATAGTTAGTCAAAACTCCTGCCTCACTCCTAGAGATCTACTGTAGGTGTGTTAATACCAATAATGTGTGGCATCTTTGATTGTTGAATCTGATTGCTGTTACTATAAATTACAACAGTAGTGTAACGCTCCTCCTCTTCGTCTGATGATGAGGAATAGGAATCATCGGACCAACACGCAGCGTGGTAAGTGCTCATAGTAAATTTAATCAAATAAACTGAACACTGAATGACAAAAAAACAACAAAGAGACTGAACGACATGAAACAGTCCTGTAAGGTGAAAAAACACAAAACAGAAAACAACTACCCACCAACACAAGTGGGAACAGGCTACCTAAGTATGGTTCTCAATCAGAGACAACGATTGACAGCTGCCTCTGATTGAGAACCACACCCGGCCAAACACATAGAAAAGGACAACATAGAACAAAACATAGAATGCCCACCCCAACTCACGCCCTGACCAAACCAAAATAGAGACATAAAAAGGATCTCTAAGGTCAGGGCGTGACAAGTAGTCTGTATATCAAGCATAACAAAGCTGAGAAATAGACTCAGTGTCTGCAGAGCGTGACAGCCAGAGGGTGACAGCCATCGTTAAAAACAGAAAGCAAAGACAAGGACCCCGTGGAGGATCCCTACTGTTTAGTATGTCTGACTCAATCCTTTACTCATTAATATGATTTGGAGGAACAGTCGGAGTGGAAATGAGCTGTTAGGTTGTGTCAACACGCAGGTGGAAACATTTCAAACAAAGCTCTCATTTCAGCTTAGACTACTGCTCTCCTGCTTCAAACCAGTCACTACACTCTTAGAAAAAAAAGGTGCTATCTAGAACCGTAAAGGGTTCTTCGGCTGTCCCCATAGGAGAACCCTTTGAATAACTATTTTTTGTTCCAGGTAGAAGCCTTTTGAGTTCCATGTAGAACCCTTTACACAGAGGGTTCTACGTGGAACCCAAAAGAGTTCTACATGGAACCAAAAAAGGTTCTACCTGGAATAAAAAGGGTTATCCTATGGGGACAGCCGRTATCCTAAAAGGCACAGTGTAGCGTGCTGCTCCTGAGACAACCACTTTTGGTGCTGAGTGTGCAGACACTCAACCTGGTCTCAGAGCATTTCGTATTATTCTGTACGTACGTCCAAGATGCTCTATATACTATGATATGTTACATTTCGTATGGTATGTATTAATTTGTGGATGTTTCGAATTACAATTCGTATGATATGTGCCATTCATGTGATAATATGTCYTTCACAAGTGACAGGCTATTAGTGTCACCCATCAAAAGTGGAGAAATAAATATAGTAGGCCTAGCCTATAGAAAGCTGATGGGATCCTCCTCTTTTAAATAGAGGACACCAAAACTCTGTTTTCTCTTGCAATTCCATAGCCTTTAGAAATGTTGTGCAACATCAGCTCATGGGCTCTCATGAAGTGTTTGATTCGATTTTTGATCACATTTGCATTGATGTCAGAGTGATTAGAGGGACAATAGATTGCTGAGTACCAGGCAGTTAGCAAGTTTGGTAGACTACTAATGACCGTCAGCAGCATCAGAGCTTCCGTGTCTAAACTGTCACATGGAATTTGACTGCGATCATTACTCGTCACCACCAGTGTGGCGGTAATACGGTCACAGTAACAGTCCTATGTTAGGGTTAGGGGAAGGGTTAGCTAATACGCTAAGTAGTTGCAAAGTAGCTCAAAAGTAGTAAGTAGTTGCAAAGTTTCTAATTATCTAAAATAGCTTTAAGTAACCTTCTGTCTAATGTAATCATACCAAACATTATACACTGCTCAAAAAAATAAAGGGAACACTAAAATAACACATCCTAGATCTGAATGAATGAAATATTCTTATTAAATACTTTTTTCTTTACATAGTTGAATGTGCTGACAACAAAATCACACAAAAATTATCAATGGAAATCAAATTTATCAACCCATGGAGGGCTGGATTTGGAGTCACACTCAAAATTAAAGTGGAAAACCACACTACAGGCTGATCCAACTTTGATGTAATGTCCTTAGAACAAGTCAAAATGAGGCTCAGTAGTGTGTGTGGCCTCCACGTGCCTGTATGACCTCCCTACAACGCCTGGGCATGCTCCTGATGAAGGCGATGCTCTGAACGGAATCTCCTGCCCAGACCTGGACTGAAGCATCCGCCAACTCCTGGACAGTCTGTGTGCAACCTGGCGTGTGTGGATGGAGCGAGACATGATGTCCCAGATGTGCTCATTGGATTCAGGTCTGGGGAACGCGGGCCAGTCCATAGCATCACTGCCTTCCTCTTGCAGGAACTGCTGACACACTCCAGCCACATAAGTCTAGCATTGTCTTGCATTAGAGGAACCCAGGCCACCGCACCAGCATATGGTCTCACAAGGGGGTCTTGAGGATCTCATCCTCGTACCAATGGCATCAGGCTACCTCTGGGAGCACATGGAGGGCTGTGCGGCCCCCAAAGAAATGCCACCCCACACCATTACTGACCCACCGCCAAACCGGTCACTGGAGGATGTTTCAGGCAGCAGAACGTTCTCCACGGTGTCTCCCAGACTCTGTCACGTCTGCACATGTGCCAATGTGGAACCTGCTTTCAATCTGTGAAGAGCACAGGGCGCCAGTGCGGAATTTTTTTTAATCTTGGTGTTCTCTGGCCAAATGCCAAACGTCCTGCACGTGTTGGGCTGTAAGACAAACCCCCCACCTGTGGACGTCGGGCCTCATACCACCCCTCATGGAGTCTCTGTTCTGACCGTTTGATCAGACACATGCACATTTGTGCCCTGCTGGAGGTCATTTGCAGGGGCTTCTGCACGGTCCTCCTGCCTCCTCCTGCACAAAGCGGAGGTAGGGTCCTCTGCTGGGTTGTTGCCCTCCTACGGCCTCCTCCACGTCTCCTGATGTAATGCCTGTCTCCTGGTAGCCCTCCATGCTCTGACACTACGCTGACAGACACAGCAAACCTTCTTGCCACAGCTCGCATTGAGTGCCATCCTGATTGAGCTGCACTATCTGAGCCACTTGTGTGGGTTGTAGACTCCGTCTCATGCACACTAGAGTGAAAGCACCGCCAGCATTCAAAAATTGACCAAACAATCAAGCCAGGAAGCATAGAACTGAAAGTGGTCTGTGGTACCACCCCCGCAGAACCACTCCTTATGGCGGTTCTTTTTGTCTTGCTAATTGCCTATAATTTCCACCTGTTGTCTATTCCATTTGCACAACAGCATGTGAAATCTATTGTCAATCAGTGTTGCTTCCTAAGTGGACAGTTTGATTTCACAGAAGTGTGATTGACTTGGAGTTACATTGTGTTGTTTAAGTGTTCCCTTTATTTTTTTGAGCAGTGTATATCATACATTTACTATGTTACATCTAGTCTATGAGACCAGGCTGAGAGACTGAGCACCAGAGCATTAGGCTGACGATAAACGGTTAAGCATTCCAGAAACCATTCAAACGGTATAATCACTGCCTTTTAAATACCTCTCTCATCATGGATGCATATGAAAATCAACATTAAAGCTAACAGTTTTACAGCRCACAATTTAATTTCAAGCCCTCTCCCTCCCTACCAGAAGATATTTGGATATTAGTGCTGAGAGTAAAGGACGCTCTCCCACAGCAGTCTAACTCAATAAGACTGACAAGGGCATGGGGTTTTAGTGTCTGTCGATTTACTAAGGATCCACTTTTATACATCATTGTACTTTTTAACACTGTTGTGCTATGGTATACTTTGCAGGAAGTTGTTATGTTTCTTCTTGATGTACTACATGTGGTTGTAGTGTGCAGCAGCCATGATTTATCACAAATGCCCTCATAAACCTGTACATAACGCTCCGGGCAGTAATAGGGTGTTAAATTATCATCTTACCTGGCTGCCTCAGTGGATCAACAACCGCTTAGGGGACCAAGAGTACACAGAAACATTTGTCATCCAGAGACTATCATGTATTGTTTGCATTACTGCTATAGGAACAGCACAGAACCAATAAAGAGTGATTTGTTACACACTGCATTCAAGAGCCCATACTGTAGATACAGTGCATTTGTAAAGTCTGAGGTCCTGAGTGCTCTGGAGCAGGTTTTCATCAAGGACGTCTTTGTACTTTGCTCCGTTCATCTTTCCCACGATCCTGACCTGTCTCCCAGTCCCTGCCGCTTAAAAACATCCCCACAGCATGATATATCACCACCATGCTTCACCGTAGGGATGTGCCAGGTTTTCTCCAGACGTGATGCTTGGCATTCAGGCCAAAGAGTTCAACTTTGGTTTCATCAGACCAGAGAATCTTGTTTCACTTTGAAACATGTCAAATGTTTTTTAAATTCAAGCCTCAGGTTGTTTTTAACATAAATAATCGATAATATTTCAACCGGACGGTAAACTATTCAATAAAAGAGATAAAGAAAATGTCGAGCTACAACTTTCACGCGCATGAACTAATCGAAGGACATCCAGCTATCCACTGACGCGTTTTGATAAATCTCGCTAATTTTTCAGAATAAAAGCTTGAAACTATGTCTAAAGACTGTTCACACCCTGAGGAAGCCATAGGAAAAGGAATCTGGTTGATATCCCTTTAAATGGACGAAAGGCAGGCAATGGACAGGGATTTTTCAAATAAGAGGCACTTCCGGGTTGGATTTCTTCAGGTTTTCACCTGCAAAATCCGTTCTGTTATATAGTTTTGGAAACTTTAGAGTGTTTTCTATCCTCATCCGTCAATTATATGCATATTCTAGCATCTGGGCCTGAGAAATAGGCAGCTTACATTGGGAAAGTTATTTTTTCCAAACATAAAAATTCTGCCCCCTAGKTTCAAGAGGTTATCTTAAATAGCTAAAGTACATTCATTAGGGCAGCCTTCAAGAGGCTGTCGTAGTCATCATTGCGGCGGCCGTTAGTCATTGGTTTGAGCCCGCTATGTTTACCGTAGCAGGTCTCCAGCCTATGTTTGTAATCTTCCAATGACTCTTTAGCTTTCTCCGTCCAACTATGGATATCTACCCAATCAGTCATGAGTGGGTAATGTTATTTTATGCGATCACACAGTGTAGCCAGTTGGGTCTGATAGGCTCCACCCTCTTCCCATTGGTAGTTTTCATCAAAGCCTCCTTCCACGTCCGCCCATCGCAGCCTCATCTTGATACGGCAAATGTGTGCGATCTTAGCTTCAGATGGCTTGAACAGCCGGGCCATCTTCAGTAGCTGTGTGGAAAAATCACCAGCTTCCTTTGTAGGATCTGGAAGCTATTTAGCAATGTGCTTCATTTTATCCCGTCTCCAAGTTTTCTGGATGTCGACGAGCGGGTGCCATTCGTCARGGCCCTCTTCACCATCCGCAGGTTGCGGTTGTGGATTAGGGAATGTTACCAGAGGTGCCTGAAGAAAGGTTGTGTTTGGGTTCCCTTTTTTACCTGTTCTGGTCGTGATCGTTGGGGGTAAGGGACTTAGCTGCATGGTAGGGGTCAACGTCAATGGTGGACTAAGTTCCCAGAGTCCATCAACACCATTGACGGGACTCAATGTGGGCGGTGTACGGAACGGATTTCTGCAGCTCATGAGCCTCCGATGGGTCTGCTGGTAGAGCTGCGGTGGAGGCAACGGCTGAGCGAGCTGCTGTCGCACAACCAGGGTTGGTGCTCGTGCAGTGAATACAGGGGTATAATAGGGAGAGGTGGGAAGTCATTATCATCATCATCATCATCCCTGTTTCTCCCTCTTTTCTTATTTTCCTCCATCTGTTTCTTCTTCTAACTTTCTTTCACAATTATTCCTTTAACTTTCCTAACTGACTGTCTTAAGGCTTCCCTCTCCCACTTTCTAAACTTACCCTGATAATAAAACGTAGCTCAATGTGCCTTTTAAGGGAACCGCTACTGTTTGGAGCGGTACCTGTTCCAGAATGTCCCTMCCACATTTATCTGCCATTATTTTTCATTAGCTGATCGGGCAGGCAAGGTTCTCCCTTGCTGCTCTTGGCTCCCATTGTGAAACTCCACTACACACACACACACTCAAACACAAACACACAAAACATCAGTGTTTAATTAGGAACTTCTTCCTTTCTTATAGTTCAAAATATTGTTTTTATATATACAGTTGAAGTCGGGAAGTTACATACCCCTTAAGCCAAATACATTTAAACTGCAGTTTTTCAAAATCCTGACATTTAATTCTAGTAAAAGAAATTCCCTGTCTTAGGTCAGTTTAGGATCACCACTTTATTTAAGAATGTGAAATGTCAGAGTAATATAGAGAGAATGATTTATTTCAGCTTTTACTTCTTTCATCACATTCCCAGTTGGGTCAGAAGTTTACATACACTCAATTAGTATTCGGTAGCATTGCCTTAAATAAATGTTATATACATCTGGAGAAAAAGTTTTAGGTAGCCTTCACAAGCTTCCCACATAAGTTGGGTGAATTTTGGCCCATTCCTCCTGACAGAGCGGGTGTAACTGAGGTCAGGTTTGTAGGCCTCCTTGCTCGCACACTCAGTTTCAGTTCTCCCCAAATTTTTCTATGGGATTGAGTCAGGGCTTTGTGATGGCCACTCCAATAACTTGACTTTGTTGTCCTTAAGCCATTTTGCCACAACTTTGGAAGTATGCTTGGGGTCATTGTCCATTTGGAAGGACCCATTCGTGACCAAGCTTTAACTTTCTGATACTGATGTCTTGAGATGTTGCTTCAATATATCCACATAATTGTCCCTACTCATGATGCCATCTATTTTGTGAAGTGCACCAGTCCCTCCTGCAGCAAAGCACACCCTACAACATTGATGCTACCACCCCCATGCTTCAAGTTGGGATGTGTTCTTCGTCTTGCAAGCACCCCCTTTTCCTCCAAGCATAACGATGGTCATTATGGCCAAGCAGTTCTATTTTTGTTTCATCAGACCAGAGGACATTTCTCCAAAAAGTACGATCTGTCCCATGTGCAGTTGCAAACCGTAGTCCTGGCTTTTTTATGGTGGTTTTGGAGCAGTGGCTTCTTTTCTTGTTGAGCGGCCTTTCAGGTTAGGCGATATAGGACTCATTTTACTGTGGATATAGATACTTTTTACCTGTTTCCTCCATTATCTTCACAAGGTCCTTTGCTGTGTGTTCTGGGATTGATTTTGCACTATTCGCAAAAAAGACGTTCACTCTAGGAGACAGAACGCATCTCCTTCCAGAGTCGTATGAGCTGCGTGGGTCCATGGGTTAATACTTGCGTATATTGTTTGTACAGATGAACTTGGTTTCGTCAGGCGTTTGGAAATTGCTCCCAAGGAGAACCAGACTTGTCTTGGCTGATTTCTTTTGTTTCCCATGATGTCAACACAAGAGCATGAGATTGAAGGTTAGGCCTTGAAATACATCCACAGGTACACCTCCAATTAACTCCAATTATGTCAATTAGGCCATCAGAAGCTTTAAAGCCATGACATAATTTCTCCTGGAATTTTACTAGCTGTTTAAAGGCACAGTCAATTTACTGTTATGTAAACTCTGACCCACTGGAATTGTGTTGCAGTGAATTATAAGTGAATATAATCTGTCCTGTAAACAATTGTTGGAAAAATGACTTGTTCATGCAAACAAAGTAGTCGCTAACCGACTTGCCAAAAACTATAGTTTGTTAACAAGACATTTGTGGAGTGCTTGAAAAACAAGTTTAATGACTCCAACATAAGTGTATGTAAACATCCCGACTTCAACTTGTACCTTTGAAGTCCTGTATCAAAAGTATTGTTGAAAAGTTAATTGAATAAAGTTGGGGAATTTAAAACACATTTTTGGTCTTACCCAGGCCTTGTCTGTAGCTGAATCAGAATTAGTTAGTAACATATATAAATAAGATTTTTATTTACTTTATGCTTGTCATTAGAATGTCTTCTTTTGGACTATATCTTTGGAGTTGCATTTCCTTTTCTCTCTAGGGAAAAGTCACTTGGGGCCCAGAGAGGGAAGAGGTCAGGCTTGTCTTTTACATGTCTGTAATATGTGAATCATCTGTGAAACCATGTGAAGGGCTCCACTATGTCTATAATCCAGCTCACTCCCTTCTTTTCCCATTGGGGGGAGGAGTATGAACCATTATACCAACCAACGGCTGATGTTGAACTTATCTTTCATAGTATATGACCTAGAGGTTTCACTCCCTTAGTGAGCTTCTCCAGGAGTGGGGAGAAGAGGGGTGGAATTTGAGATGGGAGTATCTAGAATTGACAATTGAATATTGCACTTGGATGAGGTAATGTTTTGGTCCTAAGTGGTACCAAGAACGAGATTAGAACCTCGGTTAAAGAGACCAAACTGAACGATAATTTATACCTAATGCTATCTGGCTATGGGATACTCCTCTTTCAAGTAAAAGGCCCTTTGTAATGTTCCTAAGATCTGTGGTTCGTCATGTGAGTTGAGAGGGGTGTATCTTGSCTATAAAAGATACTAAGAATTGTTTTGTAAGCACTCTCAGAGAATTCATTTATAGACACTGAATTGATCTGAGAGTCAAAAGGGCTATGGTGAAGCTCATATAATTAAAGATGGAATGTAAAATATAACTCTGACTTGTGTGTGGTTTGTAAACTCTCATCATTTAGTAATACAGGAAATTACCACGACATTTGGCGACGGGGATGGAATGTAAATCTTCACTCGGTGACCGCTCCTGACGACTTAGGTAAATCGTGCACGAGGGATCCCTCAAAACATGGGATCTCAGGGAAACCACACTTCGGGAACGAAGCAGATGGACCAACCTTTGATCTGAGAGGCAGCGAGCCGAGTGGATACCACATCTCGAACTGAGTTTTTTTTAAAGAAAGAGGTGAGCGAACCACACACACTTGAAGTCGAGRTTTTAGAAAAGCCTCTGTTACGTGGGCTCTGAGTGTATTCCGTTGAAAGAGAGGGCACCTTGGAGGCGTAAACAGGCCCGAGTCAGAGGAGAGTAATCTGAAAGTTTGCGGACTCAAAGAATACTCTGCTATTGGTCGGTTGCGGGCGACTTAGAGCCGTCCCGACACTGAATTGATCACAGTGGGGATTGGTACGGTCTGTGGGGGTGAGGAGCCAGGGTGACTGTGTGTTCTGTGTGAAACACGGTACTTGGTGAAGCCCTATTGGAAGAAGGACCTCATTCTGAAAGTGTCTGTGTGACTGTCTAAGTGACCCTCAGAGGTGGTGAATTCCAATTATTTTAAATGTGCTAGCCAGGTATGCCCTGGGTTACTCTGTATGAGTATTTTGTTATGGGATCACTAGGTAATATTTGTAGGAGCGTTCTGTGTGACCGGGGTAGGTTGACTGTGTGGGTAACCTTTAAATTATGTTCTGATGTYCTGTGTGAACATCGGACCAGTTCTGTGTGAACATCTGACCAATCCTGTGTGGGGGATCCTTAAAGTTCTGTGTGAGTACCTAAGCATTTCTTACATTTTATATGGATTCTGTGAATATTTGAAAATATGATAAATTGTATGTGTGTATAATCGATTACTAGAGATTTGATAAAGTAATGCTGAGAATATAATTAGATACAATTTAAACCACCCATTCGTAGACGTACGTAGGTTTTGAGTTGGTATCATTAATCGATAATTTGATAAAGATGAGGGTTTAAGCACTATTAAACTAGTCTACAACATCTGGGSAATTGAGCTCTAGAAACTGAGTAGAGAGTGTCCACTTTTGGTTATCTTACCCTAACGATGGAACTATAAAACGCTTATTGGATTATCTCCGTCTGGGTACAACATTTTAAATAAAACTGCCCTTAAGGTGTGAAAATGTTTTGTTTTTTCTTCCCAGTATGAGAGGAGTTGCGGGATTTATTGAATAAACCGTTTTCCATAAATTAGAGCAAATTAAGAGGGAATCTCGACGTAATTTATAATGTCGTACAAAGCCTAAGGTTTCCATCAAACTAATTATCATTGCGTGATTAATGTGATGTAGTAAAGTAACGTTGCATGAGTAAACATAATCTACTTTTATATTAAAATGCGCAAGATCTGTTTCCTAGTCTATAAATGTCAATTTTATTATTTGACTGTTAATCTATTCATTTGGCATGTGAGAATCATAGCCGGAGTAACGATTGGACCTTTAACTTTTAGTTGGTACTCATCCCGGATCCGGGAGCACCCCCCACAGTAAAAAAGCTGACTAGCATAGCCTAGCATAGCGTCACAAGTAAATACAAGCATCTAAATATCATCTTATCGTAGATTAAAACCAAACTTTACAACTTTCTCTTCTCTTTCCTCTTCCCACTTATGAAATGTCCAAGACTTTAAAAATAACACGTACCGCTAAATTTATAACATATGTCAGTCAATCCATAAGAATGAAAAACATTTCGGTGGGCACCACTCTATCGCCATTATCTCTCCGCTATTATTTAGAATTCTTTAATTTAGGTTAACTGTCTCCTCTATGATACAGTAATTAAATACGACTCCATTAACTCATACATTATTCCAGCAGATCATTTAGGCAACAGACACCGTCTTGCATCGAAATTCGCTTCGCTATTATTTTTGAATGAATTAGTCTATCAATTTAACCTAAACAATCTATTAAAAAGTTACATTTATCCTTCTTTCAATTTTAACCAAACAAGCTATTAAAACGTTCAGTTTATATCTTATACTAACACTAGCAACATATCTTTCCAGGCAAAACATACAAATATCAATATCAAATCAAAAACTCTGATTTTAGTCAGAGCATTTGCAGGAACAAACTCAGGTCTCAAGCTTAGAAGGCAGCTATTTAACCACTTAACCACCAATGCTATTTGAATGACTAAGACTCTCCGCCAATAACCCACTTTACAATTGTCTGTAATCGTACTATCAAGACCGTTTGAATTATGTCTGTGGGTGACCAGAACTCTTTCTACAGCGAAACTCATGACAGGACATGCGAAGCTCTGAAAAATATGTCTCTGATCTCGGATCAGTTGAAACTCTGTGTGTGCCCTATGGCTTGACATGAACTGCCCCGCCTTCCCCTGGATGTCAGTAACCAATGAGAAGTGGAATGGTGTCTCTACGTGTTTGTCAGAGTTTATAAAAGGGAGTGGAGTGAGGATGACCCTTCCTTTTGACGCTCGCCAGGGACCAAGGGAGGACATCAGAATCGCATGCCTCAAAAGCTCTCGTTATTGATCAAAGATCTATCCGTCTGTGATTTAGTTCGATATAGGTGTTAGAAACATCATAACGAAGTTATTTGAAACCGATTTATATCAGTTCATGCGAGTATATTGTATTTTTCTGAATTTCCTTAGTATTGCGTTTGACGATTTGGGCATGTGTGTGCCGTGAAGCTATCGTTAGCTGCTAGTTTCTGAAGTTGAGGAGGTCGTTTTACAACAAAGCAACGATACTTTTGGACAAAGGAACATTGCCAAGATACTGATGGAAGCTCGTCCAAAAGTAAGAGTTATTTATGATTTTATTCCGTATTTATGTGGAAAAATTTAAACGCAGTTGTCGGCCATTTTTTGCGGCACTAGTCTGGCTGTAACTCACAATGTATGTCTTGTAACGTTAATTTAAAAAATCTAAATCAGCGGTTGCATTAATAACCAATGCATCTTTCATTAGCTGTCCAACCTGTATTTTTTATGTCAATCTAATCGATAAATAATCGTAATCATAGGTGCCTTTCCAAGATTGGCGCCGGGCCGAATGCATCGCATGTTTGACAGATTACATTGCATAACCAAGATTTTTGATGCTAAATATGCACATTTTCGAACAAACTCTATATGCATTGTGTAATATGATGTTACAGGACTGTCATCTGAAGAATTCTGAGAAGGTTAGTGAAAAAATTTATATATTTTGGTGGCGATAACGTTATCGACCCTTTTGGCTTAATTCAATGCTGGGTGATGTTAGCTTCATGTGGTATTGCTAATATAACGATATATTGTGTTTTCGCTGTAAAACACTTAGAAAAATCTGAAACATTGTCTGGATTCAACAAGATTGTGTCTTTCGATTCCTGTATGCTGTGTATTTTTCAGAAATGTTTTAGGGTGAGTATTTTGGTAATTGACGTCCGGTCTCTGTAATTATTCCGGCTGGTTCCAACGCTATTTCAGATGCAGCTGGCAATGTAGAAATGTGATTTATACCTGAATAGGCACATGTATAAAAAAATAACTATCCTATACCATGAAATATGTTATCAGAACTGTCATTTATGAGTGTTGTTTCTTGGTTAGTGCGATATATAATGCTTTATTAGTCGATTAGTGATAAGCTACTGATGCAGGAAAACATGGTGGAGTATAAAAAAGTGGTGTCTTTTTGCTATCGTGGTTAGCTAATAGATTTACAATTCGTGTCTTCCTGTACAAACACTTAGAAAATCTGGAGAACATTGTCTGGATTCGACAAGATTCTGTGTCTTCGATGCTGATGGTGTAATTTTTCCAGAAATGGTTTTAGGATGAGTATTTTGGTAAATTGACGTCGGGTCTCTGTAATTATTCCGGCTGCTTTCCAACGCTATTTCAGATTGGCAGCTGCAATGTAGAAATGTGATTTATACCTGAAAAATGCACATTTTTCTAAAAAAACTTATCCTATTACCATAAATATGGTTATCAGAATGTCATCTTATTGAAGTTGTTTTCTTTGGTGGAGTGGCTATATTATCTTTATTAGGTCGAATTGATGATAGCTTGCCCATGCAGGGAAAAAAATGGTGTGCGAGAAAAAAAGTTGGTGCTTTTGGCATACGTGGTAGCTACTAGATTACATATTGTGTTCTTCCCTGTAAAAAACATTTTAAAAATCAGAAATGATGGCTTGGATTTCACAAATCTGTATCTTTCATCTGGTGTCTTGGACTTGTGATTTAATGATTATTTTACGATGCTTGTATTTACTTGTGACGCTATGCTAGGCTTATGCTAGTCAGCTTTTTTACTGTGGGGGGTGCTCCCGGATCCGGATGAGGTACAAACTAAAAGTTAAAGTCCAATCGTTACTCCGGCTATGATTCTCAAACATGCCAAATGAATAGATTAACAGTCAAACGTAATAAAATTGCATTTATAGGACTTAGGAAAACAGGATCTTGAGCATTTTAACTATAAAAGTAGATTATGTTTTACTCATGCAACGTTACTTTTATTACATCAACATTAATCACGCAATGATAATTAGTTTGATGGAAACCTTAGGCTTTGTTACGACATTTATAAATTACGTTCGAGATTCCCTCTTTAATTTGCCTCTTTAATTTATGGAACCGGGTTTATTCAATAAATCCGCAACTCCTTCTCATACTGGGAAGAAAAAAACAAACATTTTCAACCTTAAGGGCAGTTTTTATTTTAAAAATGTTGTACCCAGCGAGAAATCCAATAAGCGTTTTATGTTCCATCGTTAGGTAAGATAACCACAAAGTGGACACTCTCTACTCAGTTTCTAGACTCAATTCCCCAGATGTTGTAGACTAGTTTAATAGTTGCTTACACCCTCATCTTTATCAAATTATCGATTAATGATACCAACTCCCAAAACCTACGTTACGTCTACGAATGGGTGGTTTTAAATTGTATTCTAATATATTTCTCAGCATTACTTTATCAACCTCTAGTAATCGATTATACACACAACAATTTATCATATTTTCAAATATTCACAGAATCCATATTAAAATGTTTAAGAAATGCTTAGGTCTCACACAGAACTTTTAAGGATCCCCCACACAGGATTGGTCAGATGTTCACACAGAACTGGTTCCGATGTTCACACAGCACATACAGAGAACATAATTTTAAAGGTTACCCACACAGTCAACCTACCCCGGTCACAACAGAACGCTCCTACAAATATTACCTTAGTGAATCCCCATTAACAAAATACTCATTTACAGAGTAAACCCAGGGGCATACCGGGCTAGCACCATTTAAAATAATTGGAATTCACCACCTCTGCAGGGTCACTTAGACAAGTCACACAGACACTTTCAGAATGAGGTCCTTCTTCCAATAGGCTTCACCAAGTACCGTGTTTCAGCCACAGAACACACAGTCACCCTGGCCTCTTTCACCCCCACAGACCGTACAATCCCCCACTGTGATCAATTCAGTGTCGGGGACGGCTCTAAGTTCGGCCCTGCAACCGACCATAGCAGAGTATTCTTTGAGTCCGCAACTTTCAGATTACTCTCCTCTGACTCGGGCCTGTTTACGCCTCCAAAGTTGCCCTCTCTTTCAACGGGAATACACTCAGAGCCACGTAACAGAGGCTTTTCTAAAAGGCTCGACTTCAAGTGTGTGTGCGTTCGCTCACCTCTTGTCTTAAAAAAAACTCAGGTTCGAGATGTGGTTCCACTCGGCGCGCTTGCTCTCAGATTCAACAGGTTGTCCATCTGCTTCGTTCCGAGTGTGGTTTCCCTGAGATGCCCATGTTTTGATCTCTCTCTT
>NC_036863.1:33635333-33642378 GCF_002910315.2 Salvelinus sp. IW2-2015 | reverse complement strand
GGTAAGACAAAACGTTGTTGGAGAGGGGTTATATTTTTGCCCACTGGAAAGAAAGAAAAATAGGATATGTTAAGCTGAAAGTGATTTAGGTGTGAGTAAGGAAACATTGTGATAATGTATTCTGATGGTTATTGATTCTTGGTTTGATTGTTTAGTTAACACCAGTGAATTTGAGCAGAAAGTTCATGTAGTCTAACATTGTAATCTGTTTCCATTACGTGAAACAATGTCACGTCATTAAAGTTGATTGCAGTTTGAGTAGTTTTTATTTTTACAGGGACAGTGCATCATTAATCACAGTTGTGTGTGTCTAATGGCAGGYTATTCCAGACATGGGAAGCTCTCACACTGAAAGCAGATTGACTAAAGGTACTTTTCTTTACGGGAACTATACAGTAATTTCTCATGGCGGATCTTGTAGATCTGTTGCCATAAGGTTTAGATTTTATTATAGTTTGGTTACCTCTATATTCAAAACAATTTCAGATGTTTTGGGAAATTAGCTAGGTTGAATTTGGTTATTTGAGCTTTTCCCCTGATACATAGACATCTGTCTCAGGGGAATCAGTTGTTTTCTTTGTGAGGAACATGCAGACTGTGTTTTATTTTATTGAGATGCAAACATGAGTCTCTGAGCAAGTTTGTCATCTGAACCATTATAGTAGTGAGTTCTTGTGTAGTTTGTTGTTTGTTATTTGCATGCATTTATCACTGTATCATCTGCATACTTTGGAACTTCAGACCCTGTACAGACAGAAGGAAGATCATTAATGTAGGAGCTGAACAGTATTGACCTTTGGGGAATGAAAACCTTGTGGATATGAGTGGAAAAAAAGTTTGTTTGATTTTTACGCTGATGAGACAGCGCCAACTTTTGAAAGATTTTAGATTTGTTAAAAATCGGGATTGTTTTTACTAAACATATCAGCAGGTTGAAATGATTAGATGGCTGATTAAAGGGGTTATGGGTTTGTTTATTTGTTTACTGTTTATTGTTTATTTTAGGTGTTGATTTTACTTAATTAAACATTGTATTATCTGATGTGTTTGAGTAGGATTCTTTCTTCCGGGACGGATGGAAGTTATCTAAAGTATGTAAGTTAACTTCTTTGATATAGGGGGCAGCATTTTCACTTTTGGATGAATTGCGTGCCCATAGTGAACTGCCTCCTACTCTGTCCCAGATGCTAATATATGCATATTATTATTACTATTGGATATAAAACACTCTGAAGTTTCTAAAACTGTTTGAATGATGTCTGTGAGTATAACAGAACTCATATGGCAGGCAAAAACCTGAGAAAAAATCCAAACAGGAAGTGAGAATTCTGAGACTGGTCAACGTTCAACTCATCGCCTATTCAATTCCCTGTAAGATATGGATCTGTTTGCACTTCCTACGCCTTCCACTAGATGTCAACAGTCTGTAGAACGTGGAATGAAGCTTATGCTGTGTTGTGGGGCRGGGGGGAATGAGTCAGTGGTCTGGCAGATTGCCAGTTCCTGGTCACGCGCTTTCCTCATGATATCGCCTTGCGTTCCATAACTTATACAGACACGAAGGAATGCTCCGGTTGGAACGTTATTGGATATATATGATAACAACATCCTGAAGATTGATTCTCTACTAGATTCATTCTCTACTAAGTCTTGACAGTTTATTCGACGGTTATATAACTTTTGAAGTTTTCGTCCGAGTCGCCTGCATCTGCGCGTGAGCGTTTGACATGTGCACTAAACATGCTATCAAAAGTAGCTCTTTAGACATAATAAATGGACATTATCGAACAAAACAATGATTTATTGTGGAACTAGGATTCCTGGGAGTGCATTCTGATGAAGATTATCAAAGTAAGATATATGATGTAATTCGATTTCTGTTGACTCCAACATGGCGGAGAAATGTTGTTATTTTTGAGCGCCGTCTCAGATTATTGCATGGTGTGCTTTTACGTAAAGTCTTTTTTAAATCTGACACAGCGGTTGCATTAAGAACAAGTGTATCTATTAATTCTATGTAAAACATGTATCTTTCATCAAAGTTTATGATGAGTATTTCGTTTTGACGCTGGCTCTCTGCCAATTTCTCCGATATTTTGGAGGCATTTCTGAACATGGCACCAATGTAAACCGAGATTTGTGGATATAAATATGCCATTATCCAACAAAAAATACATGTATTGTGTAACATGATGTCCTATGAGTGTTCATCTGATGAAGATCATCAAAGGTTAGTGATTATTTTATCTCTATTTCTGCTTTTGTGACTACTATCTTTTGCTGGGAAAATGACTGTGTTTATCTGTGCTATGTACTGAGCTAACATAATCGTTTGTGTGCTTTCGCCGTAAATCCTTTTTGAAATCAGACATTTGGCTGATTCACAACATGTGTTAGCTTTAATTTGGTGTCTTTCGGTGTGATTTCATGAAAGATTGATTTTATAGTAAATATTTGAATTTGGCCGCGCTAATTTTTTCTGGCTTTGGCCAAGTGGGACGCTACCGTCCCACAATATCCCAGAGAAGTTAAAGGAGACATGGGGAGAACACGTCTACATTTTTATTAAATGCCTGGGATTAAATATCACTGATTCCCTACGCTGAGAAATGTCTACATTTGCGACAGAGGAAAAATAATTACTTTAGATTTAGTAATGATATCAGGATAATTGTATCTAAGGGTAGCATGTTCACTTAAGCATACACTATACATTGGTGTAGATTTAAAATGTATGACTAATGATTGAGAAGCACAATGGAATTATTATCATTATTATTAGGTTTTGTTTACAGTTAACTTAAGTTTTTGTGTGTTGTTCACCTTAAGGTTTGCAAATACACACACACAAAACATTTGTTATGACTATTTGTTGGTGTTTTTAAAATACTATGTTTTGATTTGTTTTAAAAATGTCCTTTGGGTTTAGTGAGTGTTCATTTTGTTAGTGCTAGGTATCTTAAAGGCACCACGACGTGGAGTTTTTATTTCTGAGTTTTAATTAACACGTGAATTTATTTGATCAAGAATGTTATGGGAACTGGGATACAACATGAAGGATAGGTTTGACTATTTTGTCATTTGTCTAATATAGTAAAAAATACTTCTTTAACTTCTCTTGGGTAGGGGCAGCATCGGAATTTTGGTGAAAAGCGATGTCCAAATTAAAACTTCCAGCTACTCATCCCCAAAAGATAAGATATGCATGATATTAGTAGATTGGATAGAAAACACTCTGAATATCTAAAAACTGTTAAAATCATGTCTGTGAGTATAACAAACTTATTTAGCAGGCGAAACCCGAGGAAAACCATTCAGATATTCTTTTTTTGAGGTCACTCTCTTTCAATGAGTTTTCATTGGAGACCATTTCTAAGGACCTTCTTAGTTTCTACCGCTTCCACTGGATGTCAACAGTCTTTAGAAATTGGTTGAGGTTATTCCTTTGTGTAATGAAAAGTACGGCCATCTTGAAGGAGGTCACTCGAAGTGTCCTGTTTGTTAGAAGCGCATGACCAGAAAGATAGCTACAGTTGGTTTAAATCCTGTATTGAAACAGATAGACCAGTCCTTCAAATTTGAATCGATTATTAACGTTTAAAAATACCTAAAGTTGTATTACAAAAGTAGTTTGAAATGTTTGGCAAAGTTTAGAGGTAATTTAGATATTTGTAGTCATGTTGCGCAAATTGGAAGCTGTTTTTTTCTGGACTCAAAACGCGCCAAATAAATTGGACATTTTGGAATATATATGACGGAATTAATCGAACAAAAGGACCATTTGTGATGTTTCTGGCCATATTGGAGTGCCCAACAAAAGAAGCCGTCAAGGTAAGGCATTGATTTATATTTTATTCTGCGTTTTGTGTTGGCCTGCAGGGTTTGAAATATTGCTACACTCTCTTGTTTACTGTTGTGCTATCATCAGATAAGAGCATCTTATGCTTTCGCCGAAAAGCCTTTTTGAAATCTGACATGTTGGCTGGATTCACAACGAGTGTAGCTTTAATTTGGTATCTTCATGTGTGATTTAATGAAAGTTTGATTTTATATCATTTAAAAAAAAAATTGGCGCTCTGCATTTTCCCTGGCTAATTGGCCAAGTGGGACGCAAGCGTCCCGCCTGTCCCAGAGAGGTTAATGCAACCGCTTTTTCAGAAATTTCACAAAGCTCTACGGAAAAATCAAACCATGCAATAATCTTGAGTACGGGCACTCGAGACCAAAACAAGCCAAACATATAACCCCATGTTGCGGAAGTCAACAGAAGTCAGAAATAGCATTAAATATCACTTACCTTTTGATGATCTTCATCAGAATGCACTCCCAGGAATCCCAGTTCCACAATACATGTTTTTGATTTGTTCGATAACGTCCATAGTTTATGTCCAAATACCCCTCTTTTGTTGCGTGTTTAGCCCAGTAATCAAATGCTCAATGCGCGAATCGCTTTAGTCAGACGAAAGTCAAAAAATCATATTTACAGTTCGTAGAAAACATGTCAAACGAAGTATAGAATCAATCTTTAGGATGTTTTATCACTAAATCTTCAATAATGTTCCAGTACGGAGCGAATTCCTTTGTCTTCAGAAATGCAATGGAACTCACGCTAACTCTACACATGGCACTCCGTATAGCTGCGATTTTGGCACAGTTCACACTATAATTGTGCCCTTCCTGCAAGGGTCATGGTCAGCTTCATGGCACTCTGCCAGACCACTGACTCAATCTCCCTCTCATTCCCCCTCTTTTACAGTAGGAGCATCAAACAAGTTCTAAAGACTGTTGCATCTAGTGGAAGCCTTGGAAAGTGCAATTTGACCCACACACTGTGCATATTCGATAGCAAAGAGTTGAAACTACAAACTCAGATTTCACACTTCATGGTTGGATTTTTCTCAGGTTTTGCCTGCCATATGAGTTCTGTATATACTCACAGACATCTTCAAACAGTTTTGGAAACTCAGGAGTGTTTTCTATCCAAATAATATGCACATGATTATGCAAACTGTGACTGCGAGTAGCAGGCAGTTACTCTGGCACGCTTTTTCATCCAACGTGAAAATGCTGCCCCCTATCCCAAACAGGTTTACAAACCATAGAAAAGCTTTATAGAAAAGCCAACCTCTTTTTATATGTGGAGTTAGCGACGGTAGACAAGGGCGGAACATAGTGTAAGGACGATTGGTCTGTGCAGATTAAGATAGCCCAAGGCTGATAGTACGAGGGCTGAACCGTATAGCTGCGTTTTGGCACAGTTCACACTATATGTGCTCCTTCCTGCAAGGGTCCACACAGCTTACTTTCTGTAGATAGTTAAACTCACGGATATCTCAAGCTGCGGTCGGCACCTAACGGTCTTAGCTCTACGCCCAGTATTATGACTAAGTCACACTAAAGACAAGTTTGTATATCAGGTTAGAAAAAACACTAGCAATCACAGGAGACTATTCTTTAAGCAGTGAAACACGGGATAGCATAACTAATTATGTAATTTTCCACGGCAGTAGTAGGAGTGACTTTCCTGAGCACCCAATTACATTACCACTGCTGCTTGTTAGGCTGCCCTCACCTGTGATTACTGCTAATTAGTTGATGAAGGCACCTTGAGGAAGCACATTGATACGAAACATTGGTAAATACCCATTAACTTTCTGGGAGATTATACATGGAGTGTGCAACTATTTTCTATTTGATACTGCTATTAGTTGCCATGAATCAGTTGATGATTGTTAATCATTGCTCGTCAATCGATCCATACCATTGATTGACTGTACTTAATAAGTCATTCAATTCGCAATACATGACAGATTACAAATTTAACCTGCATAAATAGGTTAGAGGTCAAGTCAATATTGAGTTTTATTAGACTATTTACTCAGTGACATGCGCATTCCAAAGGCATGTGATTATTGTAGCCTAATGCCAAAGTGGTGGTCAACCACGACTAGCCACCGATTGCCACTAGTAATAATTCCTATCCGCTTTGGCTCTGTGCATCAATGTCTATGACCCTTGACTGATGAAGCAGCAATTGTGATTGATGAGATAGGATTGCATTCGAACTCCCAGGACAGCTGTCACTGAGGGGCAGAGATTAGGACCCCACTTCCAGTCGTTCCCTCCACTTTTCATCCTATTTTTCCTCTCTTTCAGGCAGAATAATCAAAGACATTACCTCAATCATCTGTTGCCTGGGCCCTACCATCAGCTTAATCTGCGCTGACTGGCATTCACTGTGGAGCCATTACTTGTAATAGCAAAACAATCAGGCTTATGGCTCTTATACGACGACTACAATGAATGGAGGCCGCATGTAATTTAATCTTAAGGATTGGCTCCCACATTAAGTCTTTGCCTGCAGCATACACACTGTACAGGCTCAACAGAGATGGAAATGGTGGTTATATATGGCAATAACTGGCTCAGTGGAGCCAGCGATAAACTAGGAATTGAATGGATGACCTAGGGCGGCTGGACTCTCACTCTGCGCCTCATTGATTTGCTGTAGAGAGCTTCCTGCTTCATTATGGCGGACATATTGGTGTGGGAGAAATCCGCGTGTTCATTTGATTAGAAACCTATGTTAGCACACTGAGCCCTGAGACTTTCTTCAGGATGTGGTTGTAATTTAAGTTTGATGTATTGACATTTGATGGTATTTGGTTAATAATATATCAAACCTTTCAAAAGCTGCAGGGAAAACTTAGTTAGTTGGCCTTCAATATCCTGTTAAAAAGTCAGAACCAAATACAAAGAGACAAGCCTTAATAAAAATAATATTGCTCTATGCTTATGATCAGTGGGACGCTAGCACCTCGACAACTTCCGGTTAAATTGCAGAGCGCCAAATTCAAATTAAATATATATTATATTTAACTTTCATGATTCACAAGTGCAATACAATCAAAATAAAGCTTAACTTGCTGTTAATCCAGCCGCCGTGGCAGATTTCAAAAAGGCTTTACGGCACAAAACAAACCATGCGATTATCTGAGACAGCGCTCAGCACACAAAAACATACAAACAGTTAGCATCTCTCTCT
>NC_036863.1:33628015-33635308 GCF_002910315.2 Salvelinus sp. IW2-2015 | reverse complement strand
TCATTTGCCTGCAGCACACACTGTACAGGCTCAACAGAGATGGAAATGGTGGTATGATAATGGCAATAACTGGGCTCAGTGGAGCCAGCGATAAACTAGGAGGATTGAATGGATGACCTAGGGCGGCTGGACTCTCACTCTGCGCCTCATTGATTTGCTGTAGAGAGCTTCCTGCTTCATTATGGCGGACATATTGGTGTGGGAGAAATCCGCGTGTTTCATTTGATTAGAACATATGTTAGCACACTGAGCCCTGAGGACTTTCTTCAGGATGTTGGTTGTAATTTAAGTTTGATGTATTGACATTTGATTGGTATTTGGTTAATAATAGTTCAAACCTTTCAAAAGCTGCAGGGAAAACTTAGTTAGTTGGCTTCAATATCCTTGTAAAAAGTCAGAACCAAATACAAAGAGACAAGCCTTAATAAAAATAATATTGCTCTATGCTTATGGATCAGTGGGACGCTAGCACCTCGACAACTTCCGGTTAAATTGCAGAGCGCCAAATTCAAATTAAATTAATATTAATATTTAACTTTCATGAATTCACAAGTGCAATACATCAAAATAAAGCTTAACTTGCTGTTAATCCAGCCGCCGTGTCAGATTTCAAAAAGGCTTTACGGCAAAAGCAAACCATGCGATTATCTGAGGACAGCGCTCAGCACACAAAACATTACAAACAGTTAGCAGCCAGGTAGATTAGTCACGAAAGTCAGAAATAGCAATAAAATTAATCACTTACCTTTGATGATCTTCTTATGGTTGCACTCACAATACTCCCAGTTACACAATAAATGTTTGTTTCGTTCGATAAAGTCCCTCTTTATATCCAAAAACCTCAATTTTGTTAGCGCGTTTTGTTCAGTAATCCAATGGCTCAAAAGCGGTCACAAGAGGCAGACAAAAATTCCAAATAGTATCCGTAAAGTTCGTAGAAACATGTCAAACGGTGTTTATAATCAATCATCAGTTTGTTTTTAGCCTAAATAATCTATAGTATTTCAACTGGACAATAACGCTATCAATATAAAAGAAAAACAAGAAAGGCGTGCTCTCGGGATTGCACACCAAACAGGTTGGGGACTTTCCACTGGCCTCTCATTGAAACTGCTCATTCTCCCTCATTTTTCAGAACAAAAGCCTGAAACAATATCTAAAGACTGTTCACAGCTAGTGGAAGCCGTAGGGAACGGAATCTGGGTCCTATCCCTTTAAATGGCTTTCAATGGAAAAACACCCATTTCATAATAATAGCACTTCATGGATGGATTTTCCTCAGGTGTTTGCCTGCCATTTCAGTTCTGTTATACTCACAGACATTATTTTAACCGTTTTGGAAACTTTAGAGGGTTTTCTATCCAAATCTAGCAATTATATGCATATCCTAGCTTCGGGGCCTGAGTAGCAGGCAGTTTACTTTGGGCACGCTTTTCATCCAAAATTCCGAATGCTGCCGCCTATCCCAAAAAAGTTAACTTCTTCAGGATTGGTGGGTCCCCTGCAGGACGGTTCAGCTAATGTAAGCTAATGCGATTAGCATGAGGTTGTAAGTAACAAGAACATTTCCCAGCACATAGACATATTTGATATTGGCAAAAGCTTAAATTCTTGTTAAATTAATCTAACTGCACTGTCCAATTTACAGTAGCTATTACAGTGAAATAATACCACGCTATTGTTTGAGGAGAGTGCACAGTTTTGAACATGAAGAGTTATTAATAAACAAATAAGGCACATTTTGGCAGTCTTGATACAACATTTTGAAAATAAATTCAATGGTTAATTGAATCAGTCTAAAACTTTGCACATGCCCTACTGCCATCTAGTGGCCAATATCTAAATTGCACCTGGGCTGGAATAATACATTATGGCATTTCTCTTGCATTTTCTCTTGCAAGACGATGGTTTGATCAAATGAAACTTCTTGGAGTAAACCTTCACAGGGTAAAGCTTTTAGGGGAAAATGCATTAATGGTGATTTGCCATCAGCAAAAAATATGAGAGGTGGATTTGATTGTGCACATTGGTGCATCATAATTATGTTAGAACCCAGACATCGTGTACCAGAGCCTATTATAATCCAACCCCGGCAAACCCCATTCCGAACCTGCCATTGTCACAACCCAAGTAATATCTCCATAACACAATTCAATTAATCCTATCTGAGAATGCAAACGTGTTAATTTCAGTGTCTTCTCAAATAGGATGTAGCTGGATAAATGGAACATGCGCTTCTAGCATTCCCGTTAAACTGAATGTGGAGTACACCACTATTCAGACAGAAGCAGACATTCACTCTCCACATGAATATGGCTCAGCCATCATTCCTGTCTCATTTCCAACCAGAGCCAGTCTCTTAATGTTTGTCTTGAAAAATGGGCCACTCGAGATATACCTCCTTCTGTTCAATTTCCATTAACAAACTGGCAGCAGGATGTATTTTATCAGAGAATATGATTTGGAAAGACTGCAAGAGCTTGTCTGGATCANAATATGCATATATTAGCAACTGGGACTGAGTAGCAGGCAGTTTACTCTGGGCACGCTTTTCATCCAAACGTGAAAATGCTGCCCCCTATCCCAAACAGGTTACAAACATAGAAAAAGCTTTTATAGAAAAAGCACAACCTCTTTTGTATATGTGGCAGTTTAGCAGACGGGTAGAAACAAGGGCGGAACATAGTGTAAAGGCGATTGGTCTGTGCAGATTAAGATAGCCCAAGGCTGATAGTACGAGGGCTGAACCGTATAGCTGCGTTTTGGCACAGTTCACACTATAATGTGCTCCTTCCTGCAAGGGTCCACACAGCTTACTTTCTGTAGATAGTAAACTCACGGGATATCTCACATGCTGCGGTCGCACCTAACGGATCTTAGCTCTACGCCCAGTATTATGACTAAGTCACATAAAGACAAGTTTGTATCAGGTTAGAAAAAACACTAGCATATCACAGGAGACTATTCTTTAAGCAGTGAAACACGGGATAGCATAACTAATTATGTAATTTTCCACGGCAGTAGTAGAGTGACTTTCCTGAGCACCCAATTACATTACCACTGATGCTGTAGGCTGCCCTGCACCTGTGATTACTGCTAATTAGTTGATGAAGGCACCTTGAGGAAGGCACATTGATACCGAAACATTGGTAAATACCCATTAACTTTCTGGGAGATTATACATGGAGTGTGCAACTTTCTTTATTTTGATACTGCTGATTAGTTGCCATGAATCAGTGATGATTTGTAATCATTGTCGTCATCATCCATACCATTGATTTGCTGTACTTAATAAGTCATTCAATTCGCAATACATGACAGATTACAAATTTAACCTGCCATAATAGGTTAGAGGTCAAGTCAATATTGAGTTTATTAGACTATTTTACTCAGTGACATGCCATTCCAAAGGCATGTGATTATTGTAGCCTAATGCCAAAGTGGTGGTCAAACCTACGACTAGCCACCATTGCCACTAGTAATAATCCTTTATCCGCTTTGGCTCTGTGCATCAATGTCTATTGACCCTTGACTGATGAAGCAGCAATTGTGATTGATGAGATAGGATGTCATTCGAACTCCCAGGACAGCTGTCACTYAGGGCAGAGATTAGGACCCCACTTCCAGTCGTTCCCTCCACTTTTCATCCTATTTTTCCTCTCTTCCAGGGCAGAATAATCAAGGACATTACCTCAACATCTGTTGCCTGAGGCCCTACCATCAGCTAATCTGCCTGACTGCATTCACTGTGGAGCCATTACTTGTAATAGCAAAACAATCAGGCTTTATGGCTCTATACGACGACGTACAATGGAATGGAGGCCGCATGTAATTTAATTCTTAAGGGATTGGCTCCACACATTAAGTCTTTGCCTGCAGCATACACACTGTACAGGCTCAACAGAGATGGAAATGGTGGTATGATAATGGCAATAACTGGGCTCAGTGGAGCCAGCGATAAACTAGGAATTGAATGGATGACCTAGGGCGGCTGGACTCTCACTCTGCGCCTCATTGATTTGCTGTAGAGAGCTTCCTGCTTCATTATGGCGGACATATTGGTGTGGGAGAAATCCGCGTGTTCATTTGATTAGAACCTATGTTAGCACACTGAGCCCTGAGGACTTTCTTCAGGATGTGGTTTGTAATTTAAGTTTGATGTATTGACATTTGATTGGTATTTGGTTAATAATAGTTCAAAACCTTTCAAAAGCTGCAGGGAAAACTTAGTTAGTTGGCCTTCAATATCCTGTTAAAAAGTCAGAGCAAATACCAAAGAGACAAGCCTTAATAAAAATAATATTGCTCTATGCTTTTAACCACTTCAGGATTTTCAATAATAAGACTGGAATTCCTAGCAGCTCGCCTCACGGCTATACAGAATAGGGTAGAACTTGACATGTTAGCATGGGAGGGGGGAGTATGCCAAATTATAGGTGACCATTGCTGTACATTCATATCCTGGGGTGAGGGTAACTTGAATATTGCAGTGGAACATCTGAAAGAGCTCAGTGGTGATCTCGCAAACGAACACCAACCAGACAACAATTGGAATCCGTTTGGATGTGTTCAGTCATTATTTGGAGTTATGGGAGCTACAATATTTCATTGGTTGATTTATGGCTTAGTTTTTTATTTACAATAATGCTTATTATAACTTGTGTTAAGAAATTGTGCAGCAAAACCGTTGAGACTATTCTTGCCATGCCATTACTGACCCCTGAAGGAGACACCTATTTACCTGATTTATTTCCTAAGTCTGATTACATGTCTGATGAAGACTATGATAATCCATAATACCAAGGTAAAAACATTCAGTTAATGGTGCAGCATGTCCATAGGCCATGATCACGACGGGGAATTTGTGAATGGTGCTCCCAAGGTAGAGTTATTGGCCTACTGTCATGGTGAACCTGTGGCAATATGGACAGTCTCAACGAAGCGATTGCCTTGTCTGTGGTGATAAAGTAGGTACTGATGCTTAAATTCATATATTCCTTCTGAGAATGGGTGCACTATGTGAAGTGATGGAACTCAATAACAATGGTGGGCATTTACAATGGTAATATACGAAGTGTGAGAAAGTCTTTCCTTTTACCTCATTTTAATGTGTGTTTAATGAAAATGCTTGTAAATCATTTTCTATTAGGTTGAAACTTAGTCTCAAAAGGGAGGAAATGTCATGGAACATTACATAATTAGTCATGCTATCCCGTGTTTTAACTGCTTAAAGAATAGTCTCTTGTTATATGCTAGTGTTTTTTTTAAATCTGATACAAACTTGTCTTTGTGTGACTTCGTCACAAGACTGGGTGTATAGCTAAGATTTGTTAGGTGTGACCGCAGCATGTGAGATATCCCGTGAGTTTACTATCTGCAGAAAGCCAGCTGTGTGGAACCTTGCAGGAAGGAGCACATTATAGTGTGAACTGTAACGAAACACAGTTATACGTTGAGCCATCATGATATCAACCTCGGTCTATCTTAATCTGCACAGACAAACCAATTGCTTTTTACACTATGTTCTGCCCCTGTTTCCACAACCTGCTAAACTGCCACCTAGACAAAAAGAAGTGCTTTCTCTATAAAAGCAGAGACCCGCTATGTTTGTTAAGCTTTCAACTCTGAACCATTCTTGGTAATGGTTGATTGCTTCATTTTTGCAAATCTTATAATAAAGTTGTTGTAAGAGGAATCTACAGTCTCTCTCTTCCTATAGAATTACTACCACACTACTCATCAGTCCAGAGTAGACAGCCCTCATTGATGGGACCGTGCCGGCTGCAGTCTAAGGTTATTTATCTTTAATAGCATTTATTGAGTAGTTGACCATTGGAATTGAGTGTTTAACCCAACCACATAAATATCAATACATCACAGCAGGACTGTGGTCAGGGTCCTCTCAGATTGAACCTCTCTTCCCAGGGACAACACTATTGATCTTTGTTTAAGGGTAGTGTTCACCAGTGAGCTCGTATGTAGCAAGGCCCACATGTCCTTAAATCAGAGTAATTCACCAGACCTTTCACTTAGCTTTCAAACGATGCTGATGATGCTGAACCACAAACCACATGTTGTCCATGGGCAGGCAATCAAACTGAATCGAATGGACCTTGAGGCTGTGGATCAAATCATAATGTCACTTGACATTTGAGTGGATAGCTTTCTTTGCCATGTGAAATATTGTAATCTCATTGGCCACTCATTTCATAGTGACTTAGTGGTGATAACTTGATTGGGCTGGGGTATGTATCCCTCTGCTCTGCAGACCTCTCCAGCCATCTCCTAACCACAGTCAAGGCCAATCTACAGACTCCTGTATTTTACATGACCAGATGAAAAATGCATTTCTACATCGTGGGACTGAGTATCAATTAAGACATGCAGAGATACTTTGTTTAGTGATGAGGGAGTTAGAGTAGGAAATGGCCCTGTCTTCCTCTCCCTCCCCTCTGGTGTCACACCAACAGATGTCCCCATTACAGAGAAGCCACACTGAGAGACACATGACTGAAACCTCTAGGAGTCAGCTGTAGTATCATAAGACTCATACGTGGGTGGCAGGAGATAGTTGAGTGGTAAAAAGCATTACATGACATGAACCAGAACAACATGATCTATTTCAGTGATGAATAGACAGTTTTTCTCATGAGACATATGAAAGAACTATGTCTCTACTTGTCTAGACACTCATTAAATGTCGACCTCAGTGTGAGGGATCAGGGATGTCATAAAGGAATTGAAACAGGGCTTAGTCTATTTTTGCTTTCACCAATATCAGCCTGGGTGACCACTCTTTCCTGTATGTACCACACACACAACATGCTCAACCCTCAGGAGAGTTTAATAAGAAAGGGGTATTCTCAACCTGGTCTCGGAGCATTTCGTATTATTCTGTACGTGAATCCGAGACAAACCTTTAGTATTATATATTACGTTTCTTATTGTATATTAATTTGTGGATGTCCATACCCCATTTTGTAGGATATGTTACAAATTACAATTCACATTACATTATAGGGGTTAGGGTTAAGGTTAGGGTTTGGGGAAGGGTTAGCTAACATTCTAGTAGTTTCAAAGTAGCTAAAAAGTAGTAAGTAGTTGAAAAGCTGCTAATTAGATAAAATACTAAAGTTGTCCGTGATGAAATTTGAACTCGCAACCTTTTGGTTGCTAGACGTTCACTATATACGCCCACCCATCCACCATGACCAGCCACCCTACTTTCATTTTCGCCTTAAGTAACCACTCTGTCTTATGTAACATACCAAACGCATCTATGTAACCATACAA
>NC_036863.1:33612047-33627990 GCF_002910315.2 Salvelinus sp. IW2-2015 | reverse complement strand
AGATCTAGCCAAAGTACGCAAATCCTACTTCGGACCTGAATAGCAGGCAGTTACTTTGGGCACGCTTTTCATCCAAAATCTCATGCTGCCGCCTATCCCACAAAAGTTAACTTCTCAGGATTGGTCCCTGCAGACGTTCAGCTAATGTAACTACATTCCGGTATTAGCATTGAGGTTGTAAGTAAACAAGAACAGTTCCAGCACATAAATATCATATTGATATTGCAAAGCTTACAATTCTTGTTAAATATCTACACTGCACTGTCCAATTTACAGTACATTTACAGTGAAATAATACCACGCTATTGTTTAGGAGGAGTGCCAGTTTAACATGAGAGTTATTTATAACAAATAAGGCACATTTTGCGAGCTTGATACAAACTTTTGAAAATAAATTCCAATGGTTAATTGATCAGTCAAAACTTATTCACATGCCCTACTGCCATCTATTGGCCAATATCTAAATATGCACCTGGCTGGAATAATACATTATGGCATTCTCTGCATTTCTCTTGCAAAGACGATGGTTGAATTCAAATGAAACTCTTATAGTAACCTTCACAGGTAAGCTTATGAAAATGCATTAATGGTGATTGCCATCAGCAAAAAATATGAGAGGTGGATTTGATCTTGGTGCACATTGGGCATCATAACTTATGTTAGAACCCAGACATCGTACCAGAGCCTATTATAATCCAACCCCGGCACCACCCCATACCGAACCTGCCATTGTCACAACCCATAGTAAATCTCCATATACACAATTCAATTAATCCTATCTGGAAATGCAACGTGTTAATTCTCATGTTCTTCTCAAATAGGATGTACTGGGATAAATGGAACATGCGCTTCTAGCATTCTCCTTAAACGGAACTGTGTATACCACTATTCAGACAGAAGCAACATTCACTCTCCACATGAATATGGCTCAACCATCATTCCTGTCTCAACTTCCCAAACCAGAGCCAGGCCTCTTATGTTTGTCTGAAAAATGGCCACTCGAGAAACCCTCCTTCTGTTCAATTTCCATTAACAAACTGGCAGCAGGATGTATTTTATCAGAGAATATGATTTGGAAAGACTGCAAGAGCTTGTCTGGATCATTCCATGCKTGGTTCGTTACACAGTATGGCTGGTAAAGGCTTACCCATTCAGTATTATTCAGMCCCTGTAACTGTAATTAAAWCCGGTGTGTTTCTTTCTCCKYTTTTCTGTCAGCCTCTGTGACAGCTGTGTTTTATCTCTTCAACAGGCTGAAACAGCAGCTGCAGCTGAATGTACTGAAGGCCACTCCAGAGAATGTGCTGTAGTTTTACTGGTTGAATAATGTAGCATTGGCATAAGCCTCATTTAGGGGAGGGGAAAATCTGCAGTTTCCTCAGAACTCTATGTATTATCTAAAGTATAGCAGTGGGAATCAGATATGAAAGACAACCAGGGATCTGATAATCATCTTGAACAAATGCACCAGACTACAGTGCATCTACTGTCCCAGTGATATCTTGTAGCCTGTCCCCTGATCCAGACTTCAGGCCTCCACATCAATATGTCTCAGCCACGTTTACTGATCATTATTCGATCTGTGGTGAAGGCATATCTTTATTTACCAACAAATTGGACAGGGTGCTGTGTTTTTGGTCAACTGTCAATTGTTGTAATGCATAAAACCAACTCCTCCATTCCTAGCAGATTAAGACGGGTATGAAGTAGCATTTCACAATTGAATGACGTTCCAATTTAGTCAAGACGATCCTCGAAACTTGAAAAGTTTTTGCCGCGGGTTAATTCATGATTTAGATCAATAAGGATATCATTTAGAATCTTTGGTAAATTTAATGGTTAACCACTTCAGGATTTTCAATAATAAGACTGGAATTCCTAGCAGCTCGCCTCACGGCTATACAGAATAGGGTAGAACTTGACATGTTGTTAGCATGGGAGGGGGGAGTATGCCAAATTATAGGTGACCATTGCTGTACATTCATATCCTGGGGTGAGGGTAACTTGAATATTGCAGTGGAACATCTGAAAGAGCTCAGTGGTGATCTCGCAAACGAACACCAACCAGACAACAATTGGAATCCGTTTGGATGTGTTCAGTCATTATTTGGAGTTATGGGAGCTACAATATTTCATTGGTTGATTTATGGCTTAGTTATTTTATTTACAATAATGCTTATTATAACTTGTGTTAAGAAATTGTGCAGCAAAACCGTTGAGACTATTCTTGCCATGCCATTACTGACCCCTGAAGGAGACACCTATTTACCTGATTTATTTCCTAAGTCTGATTACATGTCTGATGAAGACTATGATAATCCATAATACCAAGGTAAAAACATTCAGTTAAMGGTGCAGCATGTCCATAGGCCATGATCACGACGGGGAATTTGTGAATGGTGCTCCCAAGGTAGAGTTATTGGCCTACTGTCATGGTGAACCTGTGGCAATATGGACAGTCTCAACGAAGCGATTGCCTTGTCTGTGGTGATAAAGTAGGTACTGATGCTTAAATTCATATATTCCTTCTGAGAATGGGTGCACTATGTGAAGTGATGGAACTCAATAACAATGGTGGGCATTTACAATGGTAATATACGAAGTGTGAGAAAGTCTTTCCTTTTACCTCATTTTAATGTGTGTTTAATGAAAATGCTTGTAAATCATTTTCTATTAGGTTGAAACTTAGTCTCAAAAGGGAGGAAATGTCATGGAACATTACATAATTAGTCATGCTATCCCGTGTTTTACTGCTTAAAGAATAGTCTCTTGTTATATGCTAGTGTTTTTTWWAAATCTGATACAAACTTGTCTTTGTGTGACTTCGTCACAAGACTGGGTGTATAGCTAAGATTTGTTAGGTGTGACCGCAGCATGTGAGATATCCCGTGAGTTTACTATCTGCAGAAAGCCAGCTGTGTGGAACCTTGCAGGAAGGAGCACATTATAGTGTGAACTGTAACGAAACACAGTTATACGGTTGAGCCATCATGATATCAACCTCGGTCTATCTTAATCTGCACAGACAAACCAATTGCTTTTTACACTATGTTCTGCCCCTGTTTCCACACATCTGCTAAACTGCCACCTAGACAAAAMAAGTGCTTTCTCTATAAAAGCAGAGACCCGGCTATGTTTGTTAAGCTTTCAACTCTGAACCATTCTTGGTAATGGTTGATTGCTTCATTTTTGCAAATCTTATAATAAAGTTGTTGTAAGAGGAATCTACAGTCTCTCTCTTCCTATAGAATTACTACCACACTACTCATCAGTCCAGAGTAGACCAGCCCTCATTGATGGGACCGTGCCGGCTGCAGTCTAAGGTTATTTATCTTTAATAGCATTTATTGAGTAGTTGACCATTGGAATTGAGTGTTTAACCCAACCACATAAATATCAATACATCACAGCAGGACTGTGGTCAGGGTCCTCTCAGATTGAACCTCTCTTCCCAGGGACAACACTATTGATCTTTGTTTAAGGGTAGTGTTTCACCAGTGAGCTCGTATGTAGCAAGGCCCACATGTCCTTAAAATCAGAGTAATTCACCAGACCTTTCACTTAGCTTTCAAACGATGCTGATGATGCTGAACCACAAAACCACATGTTGTCCATGGGCAGGCAATCAAACTGAATCGAATGGACCTTGAGGCTGTGGATCAAATCATAATGTCACTTGACATTTGAGTGGATAGCTTTCTTTGCCATGTGAAATATTGTAATCTCATTGGCCACTCATTTCATAGTGACTTAGTGGTGATAACTTGATTGGGCTGGGGTATGTATCCCTCTGCTCTGCAGACCTCTCCAGCCATCTCCTAACCACAGTCAAGGCCAATCTACAGACTCCTGTATTTTACATGACCAGATGAAAAATGCATTTCTACACGTGGGACTGAGTATCAATTAAGACATGCAGAGATACTTTGTTTAGTGATGAGGGAGTTAGAGTAGGAAATGGCCCTGTCTTCCTCTCCCTCCCCTCTGGTGTCACACCAACAGATGTCCCCATTACAGAGAAGCCACACTGAGAGACACATGACTGAAACCTCTAGGAGTCAGCTGTAGTATTCATAAGACTCATACGTGGGTGGCAGGAGATAGTTGAGTGGTAAAAAGCATTACATGACATGAACCAGAACAACATGATCTATTTCAGTGATGAATAGACAGTTTTTCTCATGAGACATATGAAAGAACTATGTCTCTACTTGTCTAGACACTCATTAAATGTCGACCTCAGTGTGAGGGATCAGGGATGTCATAAAGGAATTGAAACAGGGCTTAGTCTATTTTTGCTTTCACCAATATCAGCCTGGGTGACCACTCTTTCCTGTATGTACCACACACACAACATGCTCAACCCTCAGGAGAGTTMAATAAGAAAGGGGTATTCTCAACCTGGTCTCYGAGCATTTCGTATTATTCTGTACGTGAATCCGAGACAAACCTTTAGTATTATATATTACGTTTCTTATTGTATATTAATTTGTGGATGTCCATCACCCATTTTGTATGATATGTTACAAATTACAATTCACATTACATTATAGGGGTTAGGGTTAAGGTTAGGGTTTGGGGAAGGGTTAGCTAACATTCTAAGTAGTTRCAAAGTAGCTAAAAAGTAGTAAGTAGTTGAAAAGCTGCTAATTAGATAAAATACTAAAGTTGTCCGTGATGAAATTTGAACTCGCAACCTTTTGGTTGCTAGACGTTCACATTATACGCCCACCCATCCACCATGACCAGCCACCCTACTTTCATTTTCGCCTTAAGTAACCATCTGTCTTATGTAACCATACCAAGCGTAACATATCAAACTAATTTGAGTGTCCTGGATTTACATTTACTATGTTACGTCTAGTCTATGAGACTAGGCTGGTATTCTAGACACACAAACAGGTCTGCAGGCTGTGACACAGACATATCATCACTCCCCAGTGGTAACTGGTCTGCTACTATRACTACTGCAGCATTCATCAGCCTGTCATCTCAGCTAGCACCAACGCCTTCTGCAGATATTAATTACCTAGAGCTGAGATCTATCTCTCTACAGATCTGTCTCCTTCTCAACGCTTATCCCATCACATTTTTCACACCCCATTATAAGAGGACAAAGTGATTGCGCATACCATGGAGATGAGCGCAAATGGAAATATCTGAAATATCTATATTGCGACAGCTGTTGAAATTTGCTGGAAAAAAGGTAAACGTTTCGGTCATACTTGTGCAGTAACGGTTATAAAAGAGTATAGCTGCATTCACATATTGGAATTTGTTTAATGTGGAAAGCAAAATATTTTCTGAAAAATACKTTTTTTCCATAGACTAATGATTTCAAATAGCCTTTTCAAATCGGCTTAACGTTACTGTGAAAGGGATTTATCATTCCCATTCAGACCTGCTGTTCCACACCATCATCAGCTCTGTATAACTAATGGGACACCATACGTTATGATGACTTTATAGGCCCCTATTGTTGCTTTGATGAGCATYACAATTTCACAGGCACAATGTGAAAGCATATCATACTGCCATAATGTTTGATATCAATGAGAGAGAATGTAATATCCTGACATAAATATTTGACACAATACCTACAGCACTGAATGACTTAAACATGTGGTTGCCTTCTGCACCCCCACAGATGCACCCCCCATGCTTCAACAGAGTCTGAAAAGCCATGCTTTGAAGATTTGTTGAGGGTGTTCTTTGCTTAGTGCGTGAGGATAAAGCCCTGATTGTTGGGCTCACTTGTCTGAGTACGAGGGGGAATTATAATGTGCTGCTGGAGCCAGAGAGAGCTGCTCAACAGGAGACCCTTGCAGTGTCTGCTCTCATGCAGGATGCGTATGGGTGAGAGACAAGTAATTTTATGAGCACAGATTTTGTTTATTGTTGGGTGATGCTTTACAAAACCAYTCTGTTACACCCTCAACGGAATATTAGGAAATACTTGTATTTTGAGCAAGGTTTTATTATTCAAATTGGATGTATTGTCTATTATTCAGTGAGTAGGTGTTAATACAATGCTATTGTTAATACATACCTGTGATATTTTCAAATATCCAGTAAGTGATGGTTGTTTTGCTATTTCAATGGATCGCCACTCAGTAGCGTGTACTGTACTCAGACTAATTGCTTATGAGGTGGTCTCACTCGTATCTGACCCAAAATAAATATAATATTTCTACACCTCTTTACTGTTGGATCTACATTCACTTTTCTCGTGGTCTGTTTGCTCTGAGTCTCCGGAGCATGGCTGCTATTCTCCTATTTCTTTGGGAATGATTGAGCGGCTTGAATCTTTAAAGTTCACCCGCTTCCTCAATAACCAGTGTTCTGTGCTGCCAGTCTAATGGAGATCACATGGTCTGTATAGGCACTAACAGTGAAYTGTGAATGTGTGTGGGAGAGTTGAATAGAATTCCACATCACCCACTGCTTCATTATTGGTTACTATRCTGAAGAGGGCTTTTTTTCCACACAGTACTGTATAATCAATGGGACAATGTGAAATCAGCGCATTAAAGGCTGTACTTTAAAACCTATTCATATATCCAACAATACATTTCAACCCTACAGGGACATAGTCTAATCACACATGGTGAGCAGCAACATTACTGCATTAGCTCCCCTTTCCATGGTTGTTTGGGATACATAAAGGCCATGGCTCATTGTGATTGGCGATGCACTGGACACAGGTCACATGTATAATTGGTCCATTAGAGGCCTGGTAAAAGCTTTCATCACTCCCCCCACTGTGGTCCCCGTCTGCCCCCCCCCCTCTCCCTGCTCTAACACAGTGTAATGTGGGGGTTATTACCTTGGCAGTGCCAGCTCTCAGACAGGCCAAACAAAGACACACAGGGCCATTTAGAAACACTGATGAACTATTTCCTAAGTGGACTGGATGTGATTGGACAAACTGGGCCTTGGGCTCAGGCAAGTAGTAACACTTAGCTGTTATGTCATATGTATGATATATGAATCATACTCTTGTCTTGATATGAAAATGGCAGATTTTCTGTCAGGAGCAATGTCAGTTACAATCCTAAAGTCTTTCAGGCATGAATTGGGTTGCCAATTTGTTGGAAGGGTTTCATTACTGTTGTGTTGGACATGTACTGTAACCGATCATTGCCATCTACTGTATTAGAGAGAAGGGGGAGAGAGAGGGGGAGTTTGAGGGGCAAGGGGGTGGCACTCTATTTGCCAGGCACATCAGTGGCATGTTAGAATGCATTATTCTTCTGCAAGCCTGTCATAGTTCATTCATTTGCAGAGACAAAAGATTTTGGCTTAATGCTGTGTTGTTTTTTCCCCTTCTCCTGGTGTTGTCACATGAAAGACCGCGGTGGGATGAGAAACAATGGGCCCGACAGCCCTCTGCTATCTGACAGCTCTGTAAATGTCTATTAACACAATACTTCTATGTAATTACATCGCTGAAATGACAGCCGTTGTGATTTTTCAGCCTGACATGAGCAAGCCACGTTGACTAGTGATGAGAACTATAGGCATAAAGAGCTCTGCGGCTGAACCAATTGCTACTGGAGGATTTCCACCTCTATACCTCAAACCTTACTACACCGGACCACATTGTTTCAGACACATTTTCATTGCACATTGGGTAATTGATAGGGAGGAGACCTGTGTAAGGGTGTGCTGTGGTGTGTGGTCGTGTGGTTCTGTGTTGTGACCTCACCTTGGTAACGCAGCAGCAGCAGGGAGCCGGAGCGAGGCTGCTGGTCACTGCGGTAACGGATGGAGATCTGATTGCTCCAGCTGCGCACCACCAGACCCCTCATCAGGACGGTCTCATTGGCAAGGATGGAGGACTCCCGTCCCCCCATGTCCTCCACCGTCATCACCTCCCCCTCCGACAGGCTCACGTTCAGCACCTGCAAACGCACACACCACACAGGTCAGTCCAATGTCGCATTTGTTTCCATTGCGTGATGTGTCCAAACAGTCTGGTAAAATGTGTTATTTGTTTCTTTGCTTCTCAAGCTACAGTTGTCGGCAGTCCAGGAGACAAACTAGTTAACGCTCATTACCACACAGCAGAATGGGACACTGCATGAATGGTTAATGTCCAGCTTGAGATGTAGATGAGGTTTAATACAAGATATCATCAGAAACACTGCCACCTAAATCCTCATCATTCCTCACAACTGCTGCATTAGGACTGAGGGTCTGGCCCATATTCCACCCCATAATCCGGTCCCTCTTCCCACCTAGCCTGCCTCCCTCCCACTTTGTACATCACTGCAGGCGAATGTGCCCCAGAAACCATCACTCGACCCTGACTGGCCATTTGTGTGGTCACGGCTCACATCAGACGGGATTTTAATTCAATTGACATCCCCATCATTCCTGTCTCAGAGCCAGTCTCTTAATGTTTGCTTTGAAAAATGGGCCACTCGAGATATGCCTCCTTCTGTTCAATTTCCATTAACAAACTGGCAGCAGGATGTATTTTATCAGAGAATATGATTTGGAAAGACTGCAAGAGCTTGTCTGGATCATTCCATGCKTGGTTCGTTACACAGTATGGCTGGTAAAGGCTTACCCATTCAGTATTATTCAGGCCCTGTAACTGTAATTAAATCCGGTGTGTTTCTTTCTCCCATTTTCTGTCAGCCTCTGTGACAGCTGTGTTTTATCTCTTCAACAGGCTGAAACAGCAGCTGCAGCTGAATGTACTGAAGGCCACTCCAGAGAATGTGCTGTAGTTTTACTGGTTGAATAATGTAGCATTGGCATAAGCCACATTTAGGGGAGGGGAACATCTGCAGTTTCCTCCGAACTCTATGTATTATCTAGAGTATAGCAGTGGGAATCAGATATGAAAGACAACCAGGGATCTGATAATCATCTTGAACAAATGCACCAGACTACAGTGCATCTACTGTCCCAGTGATATCTTGTAGCCTGTCCCCTGATCCAGACTTCAGGCCTGGCGTGTGGTGTGGGAGCSTGCTGTGGCCTCCGGATAGGCTGCTCTCCCAGGGGGAATGAGAGTGTCACTGAGGCAGACTGAGGGAGCTCAGAGTGCGATGCGGAGGATCACCAGGCGAGTCACTGGCACCAGAATGAATTTGGTCTCACTGACAACCTGTCACTCGGTTGAGGGGATGCCAACGATGGGTGTGAGGGGGTTTACTCCCGCTATCACAGACAGAGCTGAAATGCGACTGTCTGTTACTCTGTCTCCCTCAGACATCAGCCAAGACTGAGGTCAAACTCCTTTTGTTCTTACCCAGAATGCTACACAAAAATAAAGCTTTCCCAGGTCATCAAACTATTTTTTTWAAATTATAATTGTAAGCCTCATCTAGTTGATGCCCACAATCAAATACTGTACAGAAAACAGGTGTACATTGAAACTATTTAGTCTTTCCATAACCAAATGAATGTAACATTGTGTTGACAATCACGCCTCTCGTGAATAATGTGGAGATTGAAAATAACACCAAACTTGATCAAGCCATCACTATTCTATGCATTTACCCCCAAAACTGGCATGTGATCTCCATGGGGCCAATTCTGGCCCAAGTTAAGCGTGTGTAAATGGAACTTAATTCCCCTTTTATGCACCTTTCTCTCTATTAATTTTGGATGGAATTTAACGAAATGAAGGTGTGGTGGTGTTTCTACAGATACTCTGACCTTGACTTATTTCCATCACCTTTACGCGTGATGACATCACAGATAAAGTTGAGTAACCTGTCGGTTCTAAGTGGAACAACTGACAACTTTATTTTTTAGATAGAAATAACATCATTCTCTATGCATTGTAAGTTACAAGTTGATAAGAACTATTGATAAGAGCTGGGTAAACGAGTTAGACACTTGTATAGGGGGATTATAAATATAAATGACAATTGTTTTAGATATATTTTACCTTATGATCACTGGAGACAAATGTGAAACCAGTCACATGGCTGCAAACTGAAGCATATCAACACATCATCTTTTCCACAGTGAAGCTTATGAAAAACTGGCTTTACAACTTGCAAACATGAAGTGTGGAGACACAAGCTATAGGCTTCTTTAGCCAAGCGCAAATTACAATATAGGGCCAAACCTACGAGTTGATTTATGATTTCTAAAATGTTTTAATTATATAATATGACTTTTCACTGTATTTTTTACAATGTGTATCGTGTTAAATATTAGCCAATATCGGTAGCCACTGTCTGTTATACCAACATACATGTATAACTGTCACTTTAGTAGTTTCCTTACACTTTCCTCTGTCATGTTGTTATTTGCCGATAGACAGCTGCCTCTGATTGGGAACCATACAAAGAAATAGAACACATAGATTTTCCCACCCAAGTCACACACTGACCTAACCAAATAGAGAATAAAAAAGGCTCTCAGGTCAGGGCGTGACACATGTTTGTGTGGTTGTTCCTGAGGATCGCTAGCAATACTGAATCATATTATGCATATTACAAGTTGTACAATCATTTGGAACAGGTAGCCTATTTGAAACATTATGGAACACAGACCATATGTAGCAGYTTAAACCTTCACGACGACTGCACCGTGGTCATCACAGTTACATAATTAGTGAGGATTATTAGGGTAGATTTATAGGACTACTGGTTGACCCTATATTCCCCTATTGCATGTGACAGCATCCTTTTCATATACTAATTGGTGCTGAAAAGGAGACGAGTATGAGTGTATATAATTGATCCCTATTATGAACCCGTTCTATCTGTATATTCAGTGAGTCTGTCGACATACWTCAAACTAAAAAGTACACCATGTTTAAAGGGATTTTTTAAGATAAATGTACAAAAAACAATAATGAATGAAATCTCCACGAGAAAATGTGTTGGCCAGCAAGTGTGAGGGTTTTCCGTGGTTGAATTCAAATTATTCAGTGCACGCCAGGGAGTCACACCTGCAAAGCCCGTTACGCACCTGCATATGGTAAGTCTAAATACCAACAATCTATCTGGGAAGCGAGGAAGAATACAAAGTATTTAAGCCTTGAACTCATTCACTTCCTTCCTTCATATATATATATATATATATATATATATATACACTGCTCAAAAAAATAAAGGGAACACTTAAAAAACACAATGTAACTCCAAGTCAATCACACTTCTGTGATAACACAACTGTCCACGTTAGGAAGCAACACAGATTGACAATAAATTTCACATGCTGTTGTGCAAATGGAATAGACAACAGGTGGAAATTATAGGCAATTAGCAAGACACACCCAATAAAGGAGTGGTTCTGCAGGTGGTGACCCCAGACCACTTCTCAGTTCCTATGCTTCCTGGCTGATGTTTTGGTCACTTTTGATGCTGGCGGTGCTTTCACTCTAGTGGTAGCATGAGACGGAGTCTACAACCCAACAAGTGGCTCAGGTAGTGCAGATGATCCAGGATGGCACATCAATGCGAGCTGTGGCAAGAAGGTTTGCTGTGTCTGTCAGCGTAGTGTCCAGAGCATGGAGGCCGTACCAGGAGACAGACCGTACATCAGGAGACGTGGAGGAGGCCGTAGGAGGGCAACAACCCAGCAGCAGGACCGTCACCTCCGCCTTTGTGCAAGGAGGAGCAGGAGGACCACTGCCAGAGCCCTGCAAAATGACCTCCAGCAGGCCACAAATGTGCATGTGTCTGCTCAAACGGTCAGAAACAGACTCCATGAGGGTGGTATGAGGGCCCGCCGTCAGGTGGGGGTTGTGCTTACAGCCCAACACCGTGCAGGACGTTTGGCATTTGCCAGAGAACACCAAGATTGGCAAATTCGCCACTGGCGCCCTGTGCTCTTCACAAGATGAAAGCAGGTTCACACTGAGCACATGTGACAGACGTGCCAGAGTCTGGAGACGCCGTGGAGAACGTTCTGCTGCCTGAAACATCCTCCAGCATGACCGGTTTGGCGGTGGTCAGTCATGGTGTGGGGTGGCATTTCTTTGGGGGGCCGCACAGCCCTCCATGTGCTCGCCAGAGGTAGCCTGACTGCCATTAGGTACCGAGATGAGAATATCACCTTGAGAAACTTTGGATATCAATAGAATGCAGACCTCATGTGCTGAGGGTCAGCAGTTCCTGCAAGAGGAAGGGATGCATAGACTGGCCCGCCCGTTCCCAGACCTGAATCCAATTGAGCACATCTGGGACATCATGTCTCGCTCCATCCACCAACGCCACGTTGCACCACAGACTGTCCAGGAGTTGGCGGATGCTTTAGTCCAGGTCTGGGAGGATCCTCAGGAGACCATCGCCACTGCATCAGGAGCGTGCCAGGCGTTGTAGGGAGGTCATACAGGCACGTGGAGGCCACACACACTACTGAGCCTCATTTTGACTTATTTTAAGGACATTACATCAAAGTTGGATAGCCTGTAGTGTGGTTTTCCACTTTAATTTTGAGTGTGATCTCAAATCCAGACCCCCATGGGTTGATAAATTTGATTTCCATTGATATTTTTGTGTGATTTTGTTGTCAGCACTTCAACTATGTAAGAAAAAAGTATTTTATAGAATATTTCATTCATTCAGATCTAGGATGAGTTATTTTAGTGTTCTTAATTTTTTTGAGCAGTGTATAATAATATATATATATTATATATATTATTATATATTATATATATATTCATTATTATGCATATTTGTTAAATCGATGGGAGGTTGACATTCCACCACCTCTGCCATGCAAAATTCATACATATTTCAGTCAGCATTAGCTCCACAAACATCAGACCACTACTCAAGTCAATGCCTTCATTCTAAAATGATTCTGCAATAGGACCCGGTGAGAAGACAGATTGCTTCACTGTTGGAACTCTGCGGCCTCTCCATTGACAGCTGCATGATGCTGGGTGTCATGGTGGAATAAAACTGGAACATTTTTGGGTAATCAAGTAAACTCTAGTGGTCTGTACAGATACAGACATTTATTCATGTTACAGTTGTGCAATGTCCAGTGTCTTATTTCACAATTCATAAATATAATATTCAAAAAAAGGAAATGCTTACACTTTGTTTAGGTCTGTGAGTGTGGATTTCTAAACGTGACAAGAAAATTGGAGATTCGGGGGAAATTTTGTATTTAAAGATGAGTGCATAAAACATGATACGATTTAGTTGACATCCTGCCCAATACCAATAAGCCACTCCATAAGAACCTGAATATATATGAGGAAAAGTCAATTTTATTTCAGGGATAATCCCTTTTATCTGCAGGCCAAAGTAAGCTGTTTGTTATCGAGACAGGAGACACATGGAAATGGGTGGCTTAAAAAAAATTAAATTAAAATTGCGGATCGTATTGATAATCCTCATTCTAGTTGCAGGGCACTTGAGGGTTGACATGGCTTCTCAATCCATATGAAAGGTCAAAGGAGCACAGAGCTGGATTGCCATGGAGGAGAAGTGGTTACACAACACACACGCTGATTACGAAGAGTCGCTGATTACCCATGGAGGAGAGTGTTACACAACACACAGCTGGATTACCCATGGGAGGAGGAGTGTTACACAACACACAGCTGGATTACCCATGGAGGAGAAGTGTTACACAACACACATGCTGGATTTGCCCATGGAGGAGAAGTGTTACACAACACACAGCTGGATTACCCATGGAGGGAGAAGTGTTACACAACACAACAGCTGGATTACCCATGGAGGAGGAGTGTACCAACACGACATGCTGGATTACCATGGAGGAGAAGGTGTTACACAACACAGAGCTGGATTACCCATGGAGGAGAAGTGTTACACAACACACACCTGATTCCCATGGAGGAGAAGTGTTACACAACACACAGCTGGATTACCCCATGGAGGAGAGTGTTACAAACAACACAGCTGGATTACCCATGGAGGAGAAGTGTTACACAACACACAGCTGGATTACCCATGGAAGGGAATGTTACACAACACACAGCTGGATTACCCATGGAGGAGAAGTGTTACCACACACAGCTGGATTACCATGGAGGAGAAGTGTTACACAACACACAGCTGGATTACCATGGAGGAGAAGTGTTACACAACCACAGCTGGATTACCCATGGAGGAGGAAGTGTTACACAACACACAGCTGGATACCCATGGAGGAGAAGTGTTCACAACACACAGCTGGATTACCCATGGAGGAGAGTGTTACACACACACAGCTGGATTACCCATGGAGGAGAAGTGTTTACACAACACAGCTGGATTACCCATGGAGGAGATGTTACACAACACACAGCTGGATTACCCATGGAGGAGAAGTGTTACACAACACACAGCTGGATTACCCATGGAGGAGAAGTGTTACACACACAAACGCTGGATTACCCATGGAGGAGAAGTGTTACACACACACAGCTGGATTACCCATGGAGAGAAGTGTTACACAACACACAGCTGGATTACCCATGGAGGAGAGTGTTACACAACACACAGCTGGATTACCCATGGGAGAGAAGTGTTACACAACACACAGCTGGATTACCCATGGAGGAGAAGTGTTACACAACACACAGCTGGATTACCCATGGAGGAGAAGTGTTACACAACACAGAGCAGCAATTCCTCCCAAAGGGAACTCGATGTGTGTGCAAGCAGATCTGCCCAGGAAATCCAGCTCTGCTCATCCTAATGACTACGTCCTTGAAGGACTGAAGACTGGAACGAGTGTCTCTCATCTCTTCCTCATTCATTCAGTGATTTGAGAATGTTCTTGCTGTGGCTGACATTTCACTTTATCTCCACAAGGATGTGGAACCACTGAGATATGCAGGAACCTTGAGAGACAAAGGGAGGGGAACAAAGAAATTACATTGAAGTTTAAAGCTCTCTATTTTTCTAAGCGGCCCAGTGTCCATTTATTCAGAGCCAGGTCTTCAGACAGGGGGAAAACAGTGCTATGGCAGTGTAAGAGTTGTGTGCAATATGTGATYACAATATTCATGCACTGAGGGGTAGGTTATGTGAGCATGTGCACATACAGAGGTGTCTGAAATTATTGACACCCTTGATAAAGATTAGCAATAATGACTGTATAAAAGACATAATTCAAACACTGAGCTATATCTTATGCAATTTTTGTGGGGGAAATTATATTATTTTATACTAATAGAGTTGTTCAGGGAAAGAGATTTAGTTTAAGAAGTAATATATATAGATTTTTTTAAAGGTAGGGGTCAAAATTATTGAGACCACTAAAGATTCTCATGACTAAAGTAGTCAAAAGTGTAGTATTAGGTCCCGTATTCCTAGCACACATTGACTACGTCAGACTTGTCACTCTACAAACTGCTGGATGCATTTACAGTGTCCATTTGGCTGTTCACATGGAAACAATGGATAAACTAGAGCATAGTCTTCTGACCTGTGCCATCACTCCGTGTACATGTATACGACAGCCACCTGAGGGACAGGCGGGCAGGCAGCAGGAATTTGTACTGGAAAATAGTATGGGTCCTTGGGGTCCTGTCATCCGTCATCCATCCTGAGACCTGTCACTACAGCCAGGAAAAGCTGTCCTGGCTCAATTATGAAGCATTGTCCATGTCTGGAGACATCAGGCCCTGTTATCTCTAGCAGCACTGCAGCCAGGGGACCACAGGGAGCAGAACTCAGATTATACACACACAGTACAGTGTACTGCTACTACAGGATCATAATGAGACCTGGCTTATACCCCTTAAGCTTTCAACAAAATGGATCCCATTGGGACAATAGCCCAGGGTAGCTGGGTCCAAGTAAACAAAAACAGTGGCAAGCTTCTGGGTTTCTGTAGTTTTGCACCAAGAGGTATTGTTCCATTTTTGGGTCCTGTTGAGACTTGAAGTTGTTATTTTTGGGGGGTTGTGTGTACTTAGTGATGGCAGCCCGCGGTATATGCATCTGTGATGGGCTTACAGGCGCTAGGCCGGGAAAATACAATGTCAAAATACTTCTTC